>NC_089875.1:15767749-16067749 GCF_040182565.1 Anser cygnoides
AAAATCAGTAATAACTATAAAGTCTGCTAAAGTGAATGCAAGCCTATGACCTTCTCAATGTCTCTCTATTGCGGTAAATATTTTATGACTGTGAATAGAATTAATAAGATCTAAGCCTCACGTGTACGGATATGCACCACACACACAGAGTGAATACATGTTTGTGCATATCAGACACCAGAGGTAATATTCCCAGGGAGAAAACTTCAGGGCTAATAGCAGTGTGTGTGTTTACCATAGTGTGCTAGGCAATTCTCAAGTTGGAGGAAGGGCTGATTGTTCATAATCTCCCTGCACCTGAAGAAGATGGGCATCTCATCAGAGAGTGTGGGCTAATTCTGATCTGTGCTGAGATATTAGCAATGCTGGATTTTAATGCTTCATACCTGATGAATAATTGCATTAATCAAGCACTGGCTATTTACTTTCCTTAAGCAATCAGAAACTCCGAGTGCAGATTTTAGTTGTGAATTAGTCTGCCATTTTTATTCTCATGGACCTTGGCCTGATATAAAAATTGAGGTCAGTTGGAAGACACCCACTGATTTCCACAGGCTTTGAATTTTGCTCTGTAGGGACTGAACTGAATTACAGATAAAATGATCGGGAGTCTTGAATCCCTTTTGCACGTCCCTGACCTGTGAGATATTTCACCTCTCAGAACAGATTTCAGCTCCATATATTATGTTCATTAGCCATCTTAAACCCCTGCTGTAAATCTTATGGACTGAAAGGAAATAAGCCATCAGTTTAGGAAATATATGGGGCCAGATGAGAAAAGTTGTATTAGGCAGAATAAATCCACTCACTTCTGTGGGACAATTATAATTATTTGCCTTAAAGAACAATTCTTTTCAAACTTTCATTTAAACCATTAATTAAACTGTAAATTAATACACTTCTACTTTCTACTCTTTATTAGTACAATTAATATTATGTAGAAGACAGCACACACACACACACAGAAAAAAAGAAGAAAAGAAATTAAGAACAATTTTGGGAGGAAGAATAGTGATGTGACTAATAGAGACATAGATCTCAGTTCCGCTTTTGCTCTGCTACAGATGCCCCACATACCTTCGTGTAAACTACTGAATACCTCAGTCTTCCAGCTTTAAGATGGGTGTGGCAATCCTTGCTTTTCAGGTATTGTCTGTTTCTACTGTAAATGTTTTAGGGTATGTTTGTCTTTGGAAGACGCTTGTATAACCCAAGAGATTTGCAGCCTCTCTTGGGACCCCATTAAGTAACCTGTGATAGTCTTCTCATTTCCCTCTTTTGTAGCTGCTTAGGGGATCTTGCAGAACTCTTGTTTCAAATTTTCTATGAGCAGTATACAAGGCAGGAATCAGGAAGGTATATATAATCTCTTGTTAAAAAGAAAAAAGAAAACCTATTCAGCTATTGCTTCTTACTCCTCTTTTGCTGTGGTGTCAGTGCAGAAAAGGGCAGTCACAGAGACTGGACATGCCCTAGCATTCTGTCTCCGTTCTGGATGAGGTTAAAGTTGATTATTTCCATTTTCACTTCCTTTTGCCAATTTAACGGCTATTTGCCATAGCCAGCTCCACTTCTTTGGAGTTATCTCACCTTCTAGATGTTTTTTGCCACCTATTACTCTACTTGTCTGTTTTTGAATTAGGACTGATAGGATGTTAGAAATGAAAAAGAAGTGTTAAGCTACCTGAAGGAGACAGACTCCTGAAAACCTTAGCAGTATTTCTAAATATGAGGGGAAATCTCTCATATCTTGCTCTTCGTTTAAGATGCACAGGAGTAAAACACGTTTATTCATGTTAGAGCTTCTTGGGGCTTGGATTTTTTTTTTAATAGTTTGTAAATAATTGTGTCATTTGTGCAATGTTTATACACACTGTTGGAAGTTTTGTCTAACTTTCTATGTAGCACTTATTACTGTATTATCTCAGCTTTGCCATTTTTAATGGGCTTTTACTCTTCAGGTTTCTGTTCCATGAGGTCTATATGTTAGTTAAGAGAAATCAGTGATACAGATGGGAACAGAAAGGCTTTTTGGTAGTGCTGAAGGGCAGAAGGAGGGCAGTTTGTACGGTTCTGTCATTTCTGTGCCATCCATAATGCTTTCAAGACAACTTGAAAGTTTTCTGGAATTTCCTTGAAAAGATGTAGAGGGGGAAATAAAGTATACCACCAAATGCTTTCCTGTTCTGGTTTTTCTTTGTTTGTTTCTCCAAAAGGCTCAGAAAAGCATTTGGATTTTTTTTTCTTTTTTTAAGGACTTGATTATATGAGACCGAATGAGGAACTCTAGTGCTCGTTCAAATTCTTGATTTAAAGTTTCTGGTTTATATGGTTAGAAAGATTAAATGAAAGTAGAAACATTCAGCTACACCCTTTGTCATGTTAAAGTCTCTTTTCACTCTGACAGTGTTGCAGGGCAGCTTGGTTAGAAAACACTAATGGTTTGCCCCCCTACTTCAGTATCTGTTGTGTTGTGCCAGCAGCTTCACCACAAAAGCAGACCGTAGCCAGTTTACCACTTTCCCCAGTCATCTTCAGGCTTGTCAAATGTGTGCAATGGCTTTGTGCTTAATGGGCTTCATGCTTAATGGACTTCATGGTGGAGCTCAGATATAAAAATTTTGCAGGAAGATGGGGTGGGAGAGAGGAATAAGACGTAGAACTGAATCTTGTTTCAGGAAACCCAAGCCTTGCGATGAACTAAATACCACACCATGCCATGGGGGCACCTGTTGCACCTCAGAAAACTTCTTCTCTCCTGTCCTATCTCCCCAAATCTCCTACCCTGAAAAAAAAACCACAGGCTTGTGGGTGCACTCTTCTCTGACACAGGCCAGAAAAGACAGCACCGTCAAGAGCTGAGGCCCATTCTCTGTGGAGCACAGGTGTTGTGTGTAAGGGAAAACCTTATCAAGGATGTTATTGGTATGGTTGTGCTTTGAGTTCTGGAGACAAGTCAGAGGCTGTATATGGAAAAAAACTATTACTGATCATAAACTCTGAATGTAAGACTGCTGCTTGTTCCTTTCCAAATATTTAAGAATAATTGAATAGCCTAATCAGAGCATTGCTTTGCCTAAATGAGAGACCTTAAATATTTTACCCCATCCTATTTAAAGATTAATATGGTTGTCCTGGTTTTCCTATACATTTGTTAATGTGGTTGGTTTTGTAAGAACTCTGCAAATCCCTGTGGTTGTACTTGCCAGATCTGCACGATTGTACATAGGGCTCAACAGTAGTTTTTATTCAGTGAAAGAGGTACTGCCTATCCCACTGATTGTGAACTATGTATGGCAAAAAGGTAGGAGGAGGATATCTAAAACACAGTAGTCCTAACTTAAAATAATTGGGGCCCTAGCCACACAAATGAACTTAGAGAAATCTTGCTGGATTTACACCAATCTCCATTAAAGTTAGAGTGGTTTCAGGTAGGAGACTGCTTCTAAGGAAGGGTATTTCCAGGAATGAGGATATATTTAGTGTGACTTGTGAATGTAGCTGATTTATTTCTTAAAAAAAAAAAAAAAAAAAAAAAAAGTTGATAAATGCATTTTGAAAACGGATCCATTAATTTCCTGGCTCAGTAAAGAGTGTTTGCAACAAATGTGCCAATAGCCTTTGTAACTGAGCTGGAAAATAGGAAGTGAGGAGTGTAATGGTATCTTCAAATTCCATGTGCTGACCAGAAGTGCAGGAAATCTAAAAGAAGGGCATGTGACAGGGTGGGAAAGATGGTGAGAATGCAAGTAAGAGGAAGCTATGAAACGGGAGCATCAGCGTAACTGAAGGTGAGAAAAAGCTTCAGAGGAGCTTCAGCTGCCGAGCGTTTGCCCTTGTCTACCAGAATTGGATTACGAATGATTACAACGTAATAACTAGACCAAATGCTTGAAGAACCGAAACCAATCCTGCATGGCTCAAAGTAAGTGATAATACCTAGATTTATTTCAGGAGAAATAGTAGTAAGTCCCAGACACTTGTCTCTTTTATTGACTTGAGCATTAATTAATTTATGAGTGGGTTTCACATTTCCACATATTGCAAAATTATAGGGTTCAATTAATTATTTTGTAATTGGCGGATCCCATTAGGTGAAACAATATGGAGTTGTTCAGTAGCTTAAACATTATTCAACATTAGTGTAGCAGTTGTATACTCATTACAATGATGATGCTTTCATTAAATATACCTTCAATTAGTTCTGGTTCATTTTAATCTCTACCTCCTGAAAAAACATTCAGTCAAGCGCTGTGACAAGAGCAGAATGATGAATATGCCAGGGCCAGTTCTGCTTAGTCCTTCAAGGGTACTGCACAGGCTATAGTAAGTTGAACTTTAGAAATGTTTGCCTTTCTTTTCCTTGAAACTTCATATATAATCACCAAGTCATAGAATATCCTTAGCTGGAAGAGACACAGAGCATGAGGTGTCAGACATCAAGATGTTATTTTTCCTTAATGCTTTAAAATAAAGAACATTAATGATCCAGCCATTTGCAACATTGCATTTGGACCCACAGAAGAAAATAAGGGGGAATCAGGGCACGTCTTTCTTACATGCCTCCTCCTTGCCTGTCATACTCAAAGCAGGTTGCCCTTGTACTAGAGGACCTGCTTCCTTGAAGCTATTTTCCAGTTCTCCCAGTTTTGATCCTTTCAGCCGTCTTAAGGCGGTGCAGGGGCAGGAGGGCTGGCATCCCTGGGCCAGTGCTGAGGCAAGGGATTTTTGGGGTCACAGGACTGTACCTGGGAGGGAAAACAAAACCCATCCTGACAGACAGAGCTGCCCCCAGGTCAAGGGGGGGGGCATGCCCCCTTTTCTTCACCCACGAGCGACTTTTCTGTTTGTAGAGTTATTTACAGCAGTGGCTATCCTAATAAAACCTGGAAAGTGGCTCCTACGATGTGATATGTGGGTAACCAGTGGGTTTTAGCTCCCCTATGACGTGACGTGTGGGTAATCAGTGGGTTTTGGTTCCCCTCAGAGCAGTACTGCACTGCCAGTTGCCTTGTAACGAGTTCTGCTGAAGATATTGCTTTGCTGCTTCTCATGCCTATATTTAAATGAAAACCATCACTATTAATCAGAGAATTAGAATAGCTAACAAAGGAGACAATTCTTATTCCCTGGAGGATGTGATTTTCAGGGAGTCAGTAATGGATACAGAGCCTTTCCCCTTTCAAATCCCAGCAAGGGCAGCCGTGACTGAAAAATCATTACCATATGCTATTTTGTCTGTCATCTTTGTGAAATGAGTAAGTAGACTGGACAGATTCCATATTACATGAAATAATATTACTACCAGCATCTTTGGAGCCTCTGCGAGCTAGCTGAATGTAGCAGAGAAGAATATGGGGGAAGTGAGAACTGAGAAAGATTCAGGCTTACACTACATGCTTTTTTTGTGTGGTGATGTTTTTGAATATGCAGCCTAGAAAGCTGCATTCCATATTCATAATCTGTGAATCTGAACTCTTTAATATAGTTTCTTCTGGGCTCTAAATGATGCAAATGATGCATTCCTGGTTAATAGTTCTCTCCAAAACTTGGATCTGAATTTCTTCTACCCACTCAACTTGCACAGTGGCAGTGTGAACTTCTTCACAGTGACCTGCTGCAGCTCCTTTTAGAAATGCCACCCACTAATATGACAACTGTTAACCCATCTGAGCATAATATTAATGAATTTATTCTCTGTTCATTTCAGTTCTGCTGCTGAAACACATATACAAAGAGTTTCTTCATGCACTTCATGTGCACTTGTCCTGGGAGATTGTGTGAGTACTGTGTACTTCAATTTCATTTGCTGTTTTGGTTTCTCTAGCAACTAGAAGTTGCCTTTGATCCCTCCACCATCTCTTTGTTTTTGCATTTTGATGATTTTATCATGAATTCATGTTTAATTCATGTTGAAGTGATGCAGTAAGTGGCAACACTCAAAGAAAAGATACTTTCTGCAAAATCAAACCATATTCATTTGAACTCTGTATGAACTACTCCATTCCTTTCAAGTAGAATATATTAATGAGGGCAGATATTAAAAAAGATACTTATACTAAGTAACATTTATTATCTCATCTGAGACTACAGTGGAAGTAGGTCTATCAGATTAAAAAAGTGTGCTTTGAGTAAACTTTTAGTTGAAACATGTTGACGAGTGACTAATTGTTTTGTGTCGGCTTTTTGATTTTTTGTCATTTTTATGTCCTTTTCTACTTCTGCATTACATATTCACTGATGTACTTGAATTTTATGGACAAATCACATGAATAATTAACAAGACATGCACAAATGTGAAACATGTTTCCTCTGGGGGAAAAAAAAGGGCATATAAGCTTCATGTGGCACACTCTCTTTGCAGGCAGTTTTCATCTTTTTAATCAGAGGCTTCCTGTGAAAGTATTGGTGGGGTTGTGGGTTTTTGTTAGTTAGTTTTGTTTTGTTTGTTTGTTTTGTTTTCTAATGAATTGGGATTGAATCAAAGGAACTTTCTATAATTCTTTCAAAGGAAACCACAATGACATGATGTTGAAGGTACCCATAGCTCTGGACATGAGATGCATGTAGCACTTCCTTTGAGATGGGTTAGGCACAGCCCAGGAGTATAAATTGATAGATGTCATCATAGGACACTAGCATATGGCCTAGAGTAACTAGTGATACCATCTTGCCTGGATTTTAAAGGACCCCAGCCACTTTGCAGTGCAGTTAAAATTGTTTCTACAGCTAGTGGACCTTCTGCAGGTGTCTAGATTTGCCTCATGTTAATACTTGAACTTTTTTTTTTTTTTTTACAGTAGCAAAACATCTTAAGTATTTGAGTTTTGACATATTAGGAGAGAGTTGTAAGCCTACAATGTTACATTAAAGTAAATGCATCCTAAATTGCCCCCTCCCTTTTTTTTTTTTTTTAATGGTTTTAACGTTCATTTTGAAGTACCATCATGATTTCTGTTAGTCATAAAGTCGCCACTTTCATGCAAAAGTGGGTGTCATCTGCCTGGGTGGCAGCACACTCCCCCTGCTCACCAGGTCACAGCAGAGGAGGAGCAACAGGACAAGTGACCTCTGGGGTGACACAAAATGTGTAACACTATGTTTATAATTTAAGGCAAATGAAAAGCAGACTATCAAAGAACAATTATGGCTTACGAGGAGAAAATAATTGTGAGTACATAAAGCTAAATTGGATTATATTTGAATATATGTAAATTTGATTGAACTCAAAATTTAATCTCTAGGATACCATTTCAATTTGCAGTTGCATGCAACAATTTATCCTTTTGAACGGTTGTTTATTTGAGAATTGCTGGTCATTGATTTTTTTTCTCAGGATTTTGGTAGATGTTCAAATTTTTAGTAGTTTGTTATAGACTGGACTATTTCATGGTTTCTTTAGCATAGTGAGTTTTTGTCTAAACAGAGTCCTTAGCTGCAGTCTACAAAATTATTGGAAGCACTGTAACTGTTGTTCATAACGATGGTAGCCGTTTGAATCTATATGACATTTACTTCTGAAATAAGCTGATGTAATGATACAAGATTACTTAAGAAAAAAAGAAAAAGCCATGTGAGGTTTAAAGTGAACTCAGATGAGTTTGGGTTTTCACAAAGATCCCTTTGATTGATGTAGGGAGTGCTGAGACAAGGGAGGTGGGTTGCTTGTGAATATAGACTCATATATTGTGTTGGTCAGGTTGATGATCGGACTTTGTGATCTTAAAGGTCTTTTCCAGCCTAGATGATTTTATGGTTCTATGATTCTAGAAGACAGAATTAAAGGTAAGCAAATGTGTTTTCATTTATTATAGCCAGAAAAAAAAAAAAGTGCTTAGCTGATATTTATCAATTTTTCTGCTTTCTGATCAAATTTACTTCTTGGCCGAGGCATGTGACTTGGAGAGTACTTACTACCTCTTTAAGTTATGGGTCAGCTAACATGTGAAAATGTGACTCCTGTTACACAGAATCAGCTCTGATGGACAACTGTGGTGCATGTGGAAAAGGGATGGGAAGAAAGTGCAAGAGGGGAAAAATAAAAACAGGTGGCAAGGGGCCCAGAAACAATAAAAGTCTGAATGAGAACACCTTTATCACTTCTGCAACAGCAGCTTAGAGGCCCAAGGAGAGAAATAGATTTTGTAAATCAGGGTAAATATTTTTTACAGGGTGCAGTGTGCAGCTTAAGAACCCAGTTGGGAAAAATAGCTTTTGCAAATCAGTAAAGAAAATATATTTTCCTGGCTACTGTTTAGGAGCAGGGGGAGAGAGGAGATGGAAATAACTTTTACAGGGCAAAGAACAAATGTATATGTATATATATTTTGGGAGGAGTCCATAAAAAGCTACATTAAAGAAGCCTTCTCCATTGCATAGCCACATTTACTGATTCTTATAAAACTTTTGTGTGCATTTTTATGCATTAGTTACTGACATGCACTTTTATATATACTAAGCATTTGCACATAAAAAAGCATCTCTTTTTAGAACAATGATTTTACATGTGATGACTTTGGAGAAGCCCTTTGAAATAAGAGAAAATGATGAAATACATTGTACGGCAACTCCTACTGAAGTTAGAAATAGAAGTATTGAGCAACAAATCATTACAATGACCCTCCCAAAGATTATTACTTAGCTTATCAAGGCAGTTATGTGAAAAGATCGTAATTTTGTGTAGGCCCTCACACAGCAGAGGTTGGGGCCATGAGTAAGACCCCCCAGGTTTTAATACCCAGTTATAGGACCCTTTGCAGAGGCATGATGCCCATTATTGCTGGTCTAGGACAGGCTCATCTGTGAGAACAAAAGGATGATATTGGAAATAGAATTACATCTTAAATAGACAAAATTTTTTATTATTATTTCTAGTAAATGGAATTGGTTAATAGTGCCAAGAATACTGAAATTGGATGGAATCATTTACAAATGCCTGCCATTTTTTGTTTTGCCCTTTTTTTTTTTTCCCGTCTGATCCATCTTTCTTCAAGATGGACAGGAACTGTGTACAGATTGAGAACAGAATAGACTGGCAAAGAACATACTGAATATCTACCCACTCATTTTTTTTTACGTCATTAAGAAGTTGAATAGAAAAGATCAGAACACTAAAATGATTCTCATAAAGAAATATTTTGATTTTTTTTTTTTTTTTTAGTTCTTTTGGCAAAACTGGGCTTTGGGATTGTCCGACTTTTCTTAGTCTGCATTGAAACAGACTCTTGTGCTTACTTGAAAACTGGGGCAATTTTTTAAAGAGTGGAATTGTCTTATTTCTGCTCCCTATAACTAAAATGATGCAGGAACAGTCACCATAACAAATAAAATGATGTATTACCACTGTCAATGTAAAATGTTATATCGGGCAAGATGCTTCCTCCTTCTCTGGGATGTGTTATTGTTATTGATGGCAGCTCTGGGTGTCTGTTGCCAGTGAGTGTGCTGGGAAGCTTTTATATTCCTCCTTGTGAAAGGACAACTTTTTTGCTTTGACATCCGTTGTCCAGACTTCTGTACATTTTTCATTTGATCAAACCTCTTGTAAGTGTCACCCTAGTGTTTCCAGGCTGATTGGTGTGGCTGTTTTTAAGAAAGAATTTCCCCTAAACAGTGTCCTCTTTTTAAAACAAACAAACAAAAAAACGATGCCTGCAGCTCTTAGCTTCCTAATGAGACCTTCCTACCCAAGTATAGGGGTAGTAATGGAAGAGGTTGTATGGGGGAGGAGGAGTTTTTAGTTTGTTTTTAGTTTCTCACTGCTCTAGCTTGTTAATAATAGGTAATAAATTTTGTTAACCTCCGTATGCTGAGTCTGTTTTTCCTGTGACGATAATTGTTGAGTGATCTCCCTGTCCTTATCTCAAGCCTTGAGCCCTTTGTATCCTATTTTCTCCTGCTTTTTCTTTGAGGAATGGGAATGAGAGAGTGGTTGCGGTGGAGCTCAGCTGCCCAGCTGGGTAAAACCATCACAGGGATGTTCAGACTGGAGAAGAGAAGGCTCCAGGGAGACCTCATTGCAGCTTTCAGTACTTAAAGGGTGCTTATAAAAAGATAGAGAGCTACTTTTTACATAGGCAAATAGCGATAGGATAAGGGGCAATGGTTTCAAACTAAAAGAGGGTAGATTTAGATTAGATATTAGCAGAAAATTCTTCACTCAGAGCGTGTTGAGGCACTGGAATGGGTTGCCCAGAGAAGTTGTGGATGCCCCATCCCTGGAGGTGTTCAAGGCCAGGTTGGACGAGGCCCTGGGCAACCTGATCTAGTGGGTGGCGTCCCTGCCTATGGCAAGGCGAATGGAAATAGGTGATCTTTAAGGTCTTTTCCAACTCAAGACATTCTATAATTCTGTAAATATTGTATTAACTCAAATAAGCTGTAGTTTCTTAAATTTTGGAATGGATGAGGGAGCTTTGTCTGATATCTCCTTTTCCAGCAAAACAACCTGCTTACGGTGGGTTTCAATGCCACCCGTTACGCAAAAATTAAGGTAGCCACATTATGTAAGGAAGCCATTATCAAACTCGCTTAGGACATGATGCACATGTTCTGTGCACTTGTAACAACCTCACCTGTGTGCTAAGTTGACTTAGTATTGGAAGAGCTGCAACTGTATGCTAAGTGGATAATAAGTTTTAAAGCTGTACTTCCCTTGGACATTTGGTGGTCCTGTCCTGTGGGTGTTCCCCTGACCCTGAGAACTGCTGCTCTGGAGTGTCAGGGATCTGTGCAAAATCATGGTAGTCAACCAGCAAAGCCAGAAAGCTGATCAGGTGTTGTCCAATAGCCTTCCAGGATTCAGTGAACAATAATTATACATGTACAGTTAATTCTTCAGGCAAAGGAAAGCAGCAGTTCATACATTGATTCAGATTGTCTGGGGATCATCCAGAAGGTATTTTAATAAAAAAAAGACAATCCTATTAAAATTTAAACATTTTTGTAATGTTGGAAATAGAGTTTGAATGTATATCCAGTATGCATTTTTAAAATGCTCCATAAGCCAAATCCAAATTTACATTTTATATGAACCTGGGATGCTTTAGCACTTCCCACTAGGAGTTTCCAGAGCTTGTTTTCATATTGTCCAAAAAAAAAAAAAAAAAAGTAACCACTGGCTGGGTTGCAAGGTGTAACTTCAGAGGCAGCTCAGGGAATCACAGCTAACTATGACCAACCTTCCAGCTGTCATTTCAAAAGGAAGTTATCTAATACTTAGATGCACTAAGACAAGATAGTGTTGAGATAAATGATAAGATGGAGTTCAGGAATGCAGGAAAACCCTAGTTGCTACCTTGTTTGCAGAGCATAAAGACACTGAGGTGTGCCTTGTTGTGTATATCATCTGCATCATTTTACACAGTGACATGTTTGGTTTAAACAGAGATTTATACTGGTGTTAAAATGTTAATGAAACTTTCAGGTACCTTCACTGGAATAACACAGCATTTAATATGAGGATGACACAAATAACTCTTTACAAGTCCTGTAATCTCAGTGATTAAGTACGTAATTTTGCAGGTGCACGCCTGTGTTGTGTTAAATAGGTGCTTTTAAATTGTGTCCAAATCTGAACTCGAGTGTTGAGCTGCCATTGTGACTGGGTTTTTTTTGTTGTTGTTGTTTTTTTTTTTGAGTATAAAATAAGCCTCTGAATTGGTGCCTGATTTGTTACCACTAATCAAATACTTTTATCACAGTAATGGCCTCAAGTTGCACCAGGAGACGTTTACATTGGACATTAAGAAGAATTTCCTCAGAGAGAGGGTGGTCAAGCGTTACACTGGGCTGCCCAGGGAAGTGGTGGAGCCCCATCCCTGGAGGTATTTGACAGACATGTGGACATGGCACTAAGGAAAAATTATTTAGTGATGGGACTCAGTAGGTCAGGCTGATGGTTGCGCTTGGTGGTCTTGAAGGTCTTTTCCAACCAATGATTCTATAATTCAGTGATTCTATGTGTGGCTGTCAAGTATCTTATAAAACTACCTCTGGAAGGAGCAGCCTGCTTTTTGTTTTTGTTGTTGTTTTGTTTGATTTTAATTTATGTTGGTGTCCATTTGAGCTGAGTCAGAATCCTGTAATGAAGCCCTTGTTGAAAAGGCGAATTGCTGTCCTGATAAACATTCCCTTTGGTTGCTCTACCTCTGCGTCTGTTATTTCTGTATCAGGACTGACATTTCCAGCAAAGGCAACCTTGAAGTTACAGTTATTACTTACAATCAGTAATTAATGGTAAATATTAGAATGATAGGTATATTGTGGAAAAATCTAATAATGAGGAATTGATGTAATGAGCATAGTGATGATGACACTGATTTTTCCACAGCGGAAGAACATGAAATGTTAAATTGTACGTAATCAGGAAGCGAGGTAAAAACATGAATTATTTCTGACTGTTATGTGGCAGTAGGCTGTCACTTCATTCCTTCTCTCCACCACTGGTAGGTCCATGAGCTGGGGCAGGGCACAACAGGAACAGTTCAAAGAAGGTTCCTCGAGATCTGAGGTGGAAGGTTTATTCGATAAGCAGAGCTGAGCAGGCGGTCTGGATGGCCAGGAGCGGGAGTATTTGAAAAGGGGAGTTGTGAGCCTGTGCCTGCTGTGCTTGACAGGTCTGGAAAGGGTTCACAAGAGGAATACATGCAAAGCAGGGGGATGATGAGAGACTTACAGAGCCATTCAACCATCCCTGTGGAAAACACACATTATTTTCATGTGAAGGAAGAGCATCAAGGTATTTTCTGCTTAATGCAGGAAATGGAAGGGTGTGTGGCAGTGTGTGCTACTGTTTTTTTCCTTTTTCTTTTTGTTTTGTTAAACTACTATGCTTAAATAGGTCTATTGTACTTCCCCAGGAGCCCTGTTGCTCTATCGTATTAGCACAGAAGTTAGCTAATGAAAGGACTCCATCCCTGCATTCTCTAAGCTGTGGGAAATTATTATTTCATTTGAACTGACCTGCTGAGTGCTTAAGCAGAGCAACATCCTCTAGGACAGGTTTTGTTTTCTGTCAGTTTTGATGTTGAGGTATGAAAGAAAACCAAACCAAACCTACAATTACTAATTTCAGATTTAGTCGTTTACTGAACTCTTGTTAACACCATTAAAAAAAAGTCTGCTGGTAGCTGTTCCTCTGACAATAGCAGTGTGGCACAGAACCAGTATTTCTGTTTTACTCTGAGAGTGGAGAGAGAAGGAAGTTATTCTTTAGAAGAGACGTTAATTGGTTTGCTTCTCCTTTTATCCATTATTGATCAGGGAGGCTACACTTCTGCGATTTTAAAATAGTAAAATGAGTATTATGGGAATGTTTCGTAATTATTTATTGGGTTGACTTATTATTACTCTTGAAAAAAATTGTTATGGAATGCTAGAGGATAACCCTTATTATAACTTCTACAAACTGTGTGAACAAACAAGCTTTTACTCTTACCAAAATTATTGTTGAAATAAAGGGATTCTTGCTTGAGTAAAAACTCAGTAAGGCCTACAGAAGTACAGCGCAGCAATCATATGCTGGGCAGGGCATGATGTAGTGCAGCAGGTTGTGCACCTAGAGGCTTATAGCCCAGGGATATGGTGTATGAATGGAGAGTTCTCCTTGCAAGGACTTACTAACTTGGGTGAAGAGTGAGGCTCACATCACTCTTCTGCTTTCAGAACAAGAAGGGGCTTGGCTTAAAACTATATTATTATCAGGTTAATTTCTATGTTTCTTAGGCATTTTTTTAAATATACATATATTTTAAATAGTACCTTAATTTCGTTTTTCTGCTGGAGCTTAAAATTTTGTGCAAGATTGTGCTGAAATAAAATATATATATATATATATATATATATTTGTATAAACCTTACATTGATAACATTGGTTCCTGATTAAAAGAAGTGTAAGATAAAGAATCTTGTAGCAGTCATGGGTTGACTTATCACTTGCTGCAGTACAAATGCCTTTTTCAGAACTGGATGGAAACAGGAAGACACGTTTCATTTATTTTCTTGCAGTGCTTGTGGCTAGTTGCCAGCTTGTCAATGAGGTGCTCCAAAAAGGACATTGAATCATGACAAGAACTGTCAGTACAGCTGTGTTTTTCCATCAAAATTGCATGAAACAATAAACTTCATGTGGTTTTGAAGTAAAACTGTATTTAAGGTCTAGCTTGCTTGAAACAGCGCCCAGGTTTGTTTGCAAAGTTCTGGAAACTTTTTGAATAATGCCCAGGGTAATATCTTGCTGGGATCAAAGAATATGACTGTCTTTGTATGGTTCAGATACTGATTACAGAAATTTGAACCAAATTACTCTCACATGCTCTTCTGTGTATGGGGTCCTTATGTCATGATGATTTATAGCATTATGAGCTAAGATAAAGGCTGTAGGCTACTTCGTCTACAGCCATTTAAGTCTTTTTTCCTTCTCTCCAACACAGAAATGGAACTTCAAGCTTGTCTTCTCTGCAGAGCTAGATAAATATCACTCGTTTCAGCATGTGGTAGGTCTCACTGAAGTTAGATTTATCTTCATAAATGACCACTTTTTAGAGACGTTATCTCCTGTTGTGTGGTGCTTATGCCTAATTTATTTGGAGATTGCAATGCTTTGACCCATGGACAGAAAAAGATACCAGAATGAAAGTCACACAATTCAATCAGTTATAGACTGTGGCAAGGCAAGATCCCGTACATTTGCCTGCGAATGTCTGCTTGTCATGGGCGCACCTATAATATAAATGGAAATAGCAGTTACAGTCGAGGAGTTCTGTAGAAAAAACAAAACAAAACAAAAAACACAAAAAACAAACAATGATTTCATTTGCTATTTTGTTGTTGTTGTTATAGGTTTTTTTTTTATTGTTGTTGTTTGTTTCTCTCTCCAGGGCCCAACAGAATTCAAAAAGAGGTGGGGAACCTTTATCCTTCACACGTTAAAACTTCAGCTTGCTGTCAGCAAAGTGGCTTATGTAAATGTTGCAGTACATTCAGGTGTGGCTGTGCTCTAAGAATAGGGCAGCTTCAGAGAGAATTTTAAATGGCTTGTCTTCTGGTACTGTCAGTCACTATTTTGTAAGCTGGTCACATATTGCTGGTGATGCGTACTAACCCACTTTCTTGCCTATAGCATCACCTGTTTTATTTTCTATCCCAGTTTCATACCTTTTTTTTTTTTTTTTTGGCAAAACCACAGGGGAAATATATTTCAGTGACAGTAAATGATAATTCTGCTCTATGCACTCTAGCTCATTACCCAATCCTTGTCTTTTTAAAATAGAGAAAGGATTTACATCTCCTACTATCATTTCTGCCACACAGTGATTCAGTGGAAGAGCTTTGGGGTGGTTGGGAGTAAATTTAATTTTCCCTGCTGTTTCATGAAGTATGTGAATCACTTTCTAGCAGTTGATGTGACTACCAACTTACAAGTTTTTCTTCCTGTACTCCTGCGTAGGAGGAATCATAAGGACTCTTTTTGTCATGGTAATGCAGTTAGGTGTAGAGGACTATGCAGTGCAGGAGGCAGTGTTCAAGCTATTTTATTTTTGCCGAAACAGATAAGCTAAGTTTGAAAGGAGGGGCAGGAAGTGCCCCATTCAAACTCTGACTAGTGGAGAGTGGAGGATTTTGTCCATGTTTGGTTCTTAGACATTGTGGAGACTTGTTTTCTGTGCAGTCCATGACCATAGCTCTAACAGTGAAGAATTTAGTTTGTTTTGGAAAAGAAATTTTACTTTGTTTTTGAAAAAGTGGAAATCCAAAAGAAGCATGTCAGGTTAGAGGGAAGGACAGTGAGTAGTTAGCACTGAGAGAGAGGAAATCATTTATAGATTATGCATGTCTATTAGGCTTCGGAGGCAGATATAAGTGCTTTCTGTAATTCAGACAATTGTATAAGCTAATACTTCTTTACATATATTCTATGCATAGAATCATAGAATCCTTTAGTGGTTTGGCTTGGAAGGGACCTTAAAGACCATCTAATCCCAACCCCACTGCCATGGGCAGGGACACCTCCCACTAGACCAGGTTTCTCAAAGCCCCATCCAATCTGGCCTTGAACATTTCCAGGGATGGGGCATCCACAACTTCTCTGTCCTTCCTCTGACACATCTGGTGCCTTGTTACATTTGGCATCTAGTTCCAGTCTGCTGTTCGTTTATCCTTCATCTGTTGATTTATTGTGGAGGTAGATACAAATTATAGGTTTGTTGTGGGGCAGGGGGGAGGGTAGGAAATGATTAGTTCCTTATTAACCTGCAACAGTAGCAGGTCCCAACTGAACTTCTTTTCCCAAAGGCTTCAGCCTTGAGAACTATATTTATGTACCATCCAGATTTGGATTGTTGTTTCTTAAAGACAAATGTAAGCTCCTACTGAGTGTGAAAAAATGTATTTACGATTTCATGGTCTCCATTCATCTAGCAGAATATCTGGAAAGATTAAACAGAACTATTGCAAAGTGCTCCTGTTAGGCAAAAAGAATAATGCAAGTAAAATTCATACTTACAGTGAATTGTATTTGCTTGGTTTTAGGACTATATGCAGTTCAGCTAAGTTAGTTTATTCCTGACTAGCTTCTTTTTGTGTTTGAGGACATGCATTCCTGATAACTGCACTTGCTTATTCCCATGACCACACCAAACATTAAAAGTTTCAAGCTAAATTTGTGTCAGTGAATGCATCTTCTAATACTTGGTATTTTTGCCTTTTAGGCAAGGATCTAGCACCTCAGAGAAACTGCACTCAAAGTGTCATATATCTGAGCTAAGGAAATATTTTACATGTAGTGGACTGATAAATGGAGAGAGGCAAATGTTGATTCAATAGATGAGTTAAAGAGTTTAATTTTTATTTGTGTGCATTTCCCTTACAGTGAGTAAAATACTTCCATCCAACCAACTCCCAGCCTTCCTCCTCACTCATATCCCATGTGGGTATTCTTGAATGAAGTAGTTGAGGAGTCCTGCCTTTTTGCATTCTTCCTCTCAAGTAATTGAGATCATCACCAAGGAAGCTGTCTCTTTGTGTTAATGAAAAATAACTTTGGTAGTGTTTTCAGCAAAATGAATATATTCTGTAGAGTGTGTGGGGGATTGCCATATAATTACTGTGACACACCATACCTGGTTACTTCATGTAAACCAGCATACTGATTGCACCCAGGCATGGGTGTCTGCATTTCTCAAGGTGGCTGGTTCACACCATGCTATTTCTATGCACCTTGAATTCCTCTTATTCAAAGGTACATCCAGACTGCAGATGCTCATCTTTTACCTTTTTTTTTTTTTAATGCATATTTGACTCACAAGCACTGAGAGAAAGTTTATTGACTTTTAACGTGCAGTACACTCTGCTTCCACTTTCAGTCACTCTGCTTCCACTTTCAGTCATGAAAAAGTTGGGTTGATGTCTTTCTGCAGCCATGTGTTGTTTTGTGCTGGTTTGTAAGCCATATGTGGGAAAAAAAAAAATCTCAGTTCTCTATATCTATCATTCAGCTGCAGTTCAAGATGCAGCAAGCATCTGAATTTACTATAGATAAGTTTTGTGGTTGAATATTTCAAAAAATCTAGCCCAGTACTTCCTATGATTATAAATCATATGCATGACCAGGTCACCCATCATAAGACTATGTTCTATGAAGTTATATGTTGTTCTTTTTTATTATCATTTCTCCTTTTTTATTGTCATAGTGTTGTATATCTAAACCAGAAATTAGCATCTTCACACTGTCAGAATCTGCTGTAATTACAGAAGATTGAAAGATTTTTCCTTATTTTTTAATAAGCAGTGAATCTTGTTGTTTGCAACATTTGGCTAAATGACAGATTTTTTTTTTTTTTTTTTTTTTTTTTTTTTTTTTCCTGGCATGCAGAATAAACACTTTTTCAGGTTTTTACAGGCATGATAACTTATAGAAAGTCTCTTTTATATCTTACAGCAGTACTATATGCTACCTTTAAAAGAATTCCTTACCCAATGGGAATAGTTAGCACAACCTCTTAATTACAGGGCAAGAAAGTAATGTTACTACTCTTTCTAAATGTTTCATTATATCTTCAGAACAAACTAAGCCATCACCAGCTTCCCTTTGGGCATCTTGATATACAATGCTGAAGCAAGAAGGTCCAAATTAGAGCAAGTCAAGAGCTACAGTTGAGAAGATTTGTTTTTCCCATAAGTGAAATTTATTTCCATGTATTTTTATCCCAATTTTGCAACTTTCTGTAAGGAGAAACTACTCTGGCTAGCTTAATATGTCCCTCTTGTGCATATACGTTATGATTCAGTCTTCAATCGGCCTCCCATAGGACCTCTTTCTTTTCTGGTATACAAGGTGAACAGTGCTTGATTATTTATTAGTGAATACATATAGTATTGTGGTGGGTTTACATGGCAAGGTTTTGGTAGCAGGGGGCTATAGGGGTGGTTTCCATGGTAAGAGTCCAGAAGCTGCTCCGTGTTAGATAAGGGCCAGTTCCAGCCACCTCCAAAGGGACCCACTGCTGGCCAGAGCCGAGCCAATAAGCGATGTTGTTTGTGTCTCTGTGAGAGCAGATTTAAGAAAGAGGAAAAAAAGCCTGCTGGGCAACAGCAGCTGGGAGAGTGAGGACTGAGAAGCAGCCCTGCAGACCCCAAAGACAGTGCAGCAGGAGGGCAGGAGGTGCTCCAAGCATGCAGCACAAGTTCCGCTGCAGCCTGTGGAGAGGCCCCTGGTGGAGCAGGCTGTCCCCCTGCAGCCCATGGGTCCCACATGGAGCAGATCTCCACGCTGCAGCCCGTGGAGGAGCCCCCGGTGGAGCAGGTGGATGTGGCCTGGAGGAGGCTGCGGCCCATGGAGAGCCCCCGCAGGAGCAGGCCCCGGGCCGGAGCTGCAGCCCGTGGAGAGGAGCCCACGCAGGAGCAGGGGGTCTGCGGGGAGCTGCCGCCCATGGGGGACCCGTGCTGGAGCAGTTTGCTCCTGAGGGATGGACCCTGTGGTACGGAGCCATGTGGGAGCAGTTCTTGGAGAGCTGCTGCCTGTGGGAAGCCCCCGCAGGCTCAGTTCGGGAAGGACGGCATCCCGTGGGAGGGACCCCACGGGGAGCAGGGGCAGAGAGTGACCGTGAAGGAGCGTCAGGGACAGACCTCAACCCCCCCATTTCCCCGTTCCCCTGCACTGCTTGGGGGAAGGTGGTGGAAGAGGGTGCATGGGGGGAAAGCATAGGGTGCATGGGGTTTGTTTTCTTTGTTTCTCACTTCTCTAGCTTGTTAGTAATAGGTAACAATTTATATTAATCTCCCTGCATTGTCTGTTTTGCCTGTGAGGATAACTGTTGAGGGATCTTCCTGTCCTTATCTCAACCCTTTTGCCCTTTTCATCGTATTTTCTCCCCCTTTCCCTTTGAGGAGTGGGGGTATGAGAGCGGTTGTGGTGGAGCTCAGCTGCCTGGCTGGGTAAAACCACCAGAACTCTGAAGAAAAACTAGTAATGATCCTATGGGTTTCTCTGTGATGTTTATCAATGAAGTGTCTGAATAGTAGTATATTCTATCTTCACATTAGCCTATGGGATAAAGTCATGGCAAAGTTCCCGCGCTACAGATGGGAAATTTAGAGAACGGGTTAAAGCCAGAAGCATCCACCAGTTGTTGGCAGCTTGTCCAACCAATATAGAACTTTTTTTTTTTTTTTTTTTTTAAGTGAAACACTGCTTTTGCTGGCTTCTGTTGGGTCTGTGGATGCTCAGCATTTCTTCACATTAGATCCAGTGATTTTCAGAGGACTATACAGTTAAGTACAGTTTCTTTAAGTTATTTACATACCTAATCTCCACTGCAGCCAAAGATATTTAAGTATCTAGTAGATCTCAGTGACTTATTGCAAAAGATTGATTTTAAGTGATTGACTTAATTGCAGTAGAAATTCTTAGGAGAAGCGTATATGGAAGCTGATTCCTTAGGGAAACATTTATCTCCCTTAAAAATGATTTATCTCCTTTTGACCCTTGCAATTTTATGTTTCATTCATCTCTGTGTGGTAGAGATGTGATGAGAAGACACATCTTCGACTACTTTGTTTTTCTGACCCATGTCTGTGGGTGCAGTGCCTTTTGCAGGTATGTGCTGTCAGTATGCTCTAGGACTGCTCACTTCTGCATGCTCCAATCATAGGTCTTCCAGCAAGAACCATCTCTGTGTGTCTAAAGGACACAGAACGGGGCTTGGGCTTTAGCAGGTATGAGAAATAATCTGAATAAAGTATACCCATCATTTCACAACCTGGACTTTTATGGTTTCATCTAACTATTTAGTCTGCCATATTTTAGTTTACAGGAACTATCAGTAAAACCAAGAATTGCCACATAACTTGAAACAGGAAAACGTGGTGACATCTTGGCCTTATGGAGCCTCTAAAGGTGTGTTTATCAGCTCTCCTGGTACAGCTGTGATCAATGTGTTTGATATATCATCCAGGGCTTTCATGATGTCTCTTGAAAGAGTATCATAAGTTCTTGCCCTCCATTTATTACTTTCAGCGAATTAAAATGGCATAGTAAACATACGATCCTTACATCTTTTGCATGTGCTAGGTGAGCTGTTACAAGGCAGTGCTGAGCAACAGAGTCCTTTCTACTGTGGGACAAAATTTTTCCCTGCTGTGAATGGTGGGCTTGCAAACACCAACTAAGCTCAAAGGCATTTCTAGATGAAAAAAGGTACCAACAGAATTATTGGTACAATGGGCTGAGGCAGAATGAAGCAGTGATGGAAAAGGCAGGCAGAAAATAATTTGTGGCAGGACAGCTACAGGAGATGAAGCAATAAAATGTGAAGAAACAGCAGGGAAGCATCTGTTAGGGCTGGAGATTACCTCTGCGAGGAAAAGCTAGGTAGATACTGATTTTGGAGAGACAAGGTAGAAAGTATAGTCTGAGAATTAGAAAAGGAAACCAGGTGAACATGAGATTAATTAGGATTTTTTTTTTTTTTTTTTGAGGAGGAAGACTAAGACAAAAAATAAGCATCTGGTAGGTGACTATAGGGTATAGATAAGTGACAGTTCTGAGGACATTTTAACAAAAGCAATACAGAGAAAGTCAGCAGAGATGTGGAGGAGACTGAAGAAAACTTGATAATATTTGGTAT
Source organism: Anser cygnoides (assembly GCF_040182565.1). Classification (NCBI taxonomy): domain Eukaryota; kingdom Metazoa; phylum Chordata; class Aves; order Anseriformes; family Anatidae; genus Anser; species Anser cygnoides. The sequence continues at coordinate 15,788,875 of NC_089875.1, forward strand.
TTAGTAGTATACTTCACCACTGGGGTCTCAGTGCTTTCAAAGAAACCAACAGAATAAATATTTTCTTCCCTTTAAAATGACATTTTAAAGAAAAATATGTCATTCTAGTGAAATCTGCCAGTCTAATCAGACAAAAAATGAGACAGTGATGAATATACATATACATATATTTATTGTTGTTTCCTACACATCAGGCTTGCAGGATTGCAGTCTCCTGTGTAGAAATAGGGTTGTCATCCACCATCCTGCACCTTTCTCTGAATCTTATTTACTGCAGTTTGATCCCAGAAGACTGATCCCTACAGTCTGAACTCAGAATCCTGCCTCCACTAAAATGGAGGAAGAAGGCTTCCTATGCCTATTCCCAAGGTCTTCCTAAGCCGGATCCCACCCTTCCAGTGAGCTCTATGGTATTTATGCTCCTGTTTTTCCTTAGAAGTTTGCTGTGGAGGGACAGCAGGAGTTTACAGTTAGTCTAACCTCCTAATCCCTTTGACATAAAATCCCTAGTTTACTTTGGTGGAGCCAAAGTTTTTTTACATTTTAGGTAGGAGTCATTTGCACTAATCTGAAGATCTATGAAGAGTGGCCCACAGACCTCTTTTACTACTGCTGAGATAACGGAACAGAAAGATGCTGAGATGAAAGTGACAGATTCAACACAAAGGAAGAAGAGGGATTACTGTGGTCATCCTGTTTGGAGCTAGACCAGTACGAGAAACTTCTCAATTTGAAAGGCATAGGTGATCCATGAGAAATGGGAGTCCTCTGCCTATGCTGTTGTCTTCTCTTGAAGATTACCAGTTGCTTCAATGGTTTTAATACTGAGAAAGGTGTGATTGTGTGCTATGTCCCCAGCACTCTTGCATAGTGGGCCATCTTTGCTGCTTGTGGCCTCACGTTTGTTCCAAGGAAGCAGTCAGCAGCAGCTGTTTTGTTAAAAGCAGCCAGATGACATTTCTGAGTGATAAATTTGCGTCGTAAGAACAGATGTCTTGTATGTGGTTATTTTCATGGTTTAAGAGTGGTTCATGTTTTTCATGTTACCTTGACCATGACACTTGTCTGTGCTTTAGAAATGTTGTATCTCTTTGTAATGAAACAGTTCTAAATGGTTTCTTTTTAAAAGGAGAGAGTTTAATCTCCAGAATATTACTTTCATTTCGATGTGTTGTGTATCTCTAGGACCTGCATTGTATACATCTGCATGAGCTCTATGCCTTCCTATACTGAGTGCTCCAACTAGGTATTTTTAAGAGGACAACCTGCTGTTCATTCTAGGTTATTTTCAAGCTCCTTTCTTTAACTCTCTCCTGTTAAGTTGTGCTGAGCACAATGGTATTACTGCATATCTGTAAAATTAGTTTTTTTTTTTCTTTTTTTTTTTTTTTTTTCCCTCATAGCCAAGTTTGCTTTAAAACAAATAGGCAATGGGGGTTGGGTAGGAGGGAAGGTCTATTAGTTTACGCTTGGGAAATCTTTGAGTAAGGTTGAGGATACTGCTGGTGCCTATAACCGGTGAAAGCACTTTCACTAGTGGTTTACCCCCAGTATCTGTGAAAACAAATCCTATTCAGTATGATATATGAAAGCATAACCCTCTGTAGCGTAGAAATCAATGGAACAATTCATGTAATAGATGACTTTTCAGGTTTGTGCAGTCTGCCACTTGAACATAATTGGCATCTATGTAATAAAATACTAAACACCAAGGGAAATATTTTAGATGTTTATGAGTCACCACATGGTTTATTATAGAAGACTGACATACAACTGTGTAAAGCAGAATAGGCTAAATAGCACTTGAATTACTGTTAACAGTATTTAATACTGCATTAAAGAAATACAAAGATTTTAGACTTCCCTTGTGTTTAAATAATATACCATCAAAATCAGTTATTGGGAACCTGGCAGGTATAATATAGCATCAGATTTGTAAGCCAGGGTTTTTACATGAAATCCATAAGTCATTGCTCAAAAACACAGGTGTGAAATACAGGTCTTAGAGTGCAGCATTGCCGACAAGCAGAATTGGCTGAACATTTGCACAGTGCATTGTAAGCCCCTCTGAATGGTTTCTGTCTTTTGCTGTGTGCCTGCATAGTGTTTAGTGCAGCTGGGAGTCCTTATCTCAGCTGGAGGCCTCTCTAGATGCTACTGTAAAGGAAATAATAATATATTTGTCAGCTGCATGTCTTAAGCATGTTAATAAATTCCCTATTTATGAAAAGGACCTGCTTGCTTGGCATTTGAACAGCCTTGCAGCCTATTGATCTTATCCTGCAAATCTTGGGCTCTGTTTAGAGAAATATGGTAAAATAACTCTCCAGAGCTCATATCTCATCATGACAGCATTGTTTCTAGCACCCAGACAGCAAGTATAAAGCTAGCTCTGGTCTGACAATGTATTGCAGTCTGCAGCGTGTACATGTTAACGTTAAGTGTTGTGCTTGCTCTGTGAGATGCTTCTCAAAAGTAAAGTTAAGAATTGTGGTACACTGAAGTACTAGAACTCTCCTCTTATTTCAGCACCACTCACTTGACAGTCTAGGTTGTCACCCTCAATTCAACTGATATTTGAAAAAAATAGAAAGCAAATGACTATACTTCTGTCTGCGATAGAAAGTGAATGAGTACAACACTAATAAAAAGCATGCAAGGGTTTGTACATATTCTGTTTTGCTGAGTAACAAAGCTCAGCATATCCGTCCTGCACCATGCCATTCAGTGCCTTGAAGGAGTGTCTCATTTCTCTTAATTATTAATGCTTTTGATTCTACCACAGAAAATGGGAAAAAGAAAATGCTACTCTGCCTTTTGAACGTTGCATTACCAATGCTAGTACATCTTCCCCTCCTCCCACAAAAGACGGCCTAACCACACCAAGCACATTAATGAATTGAGATGTAGTACATGCAGATGACGTGTAATTCACAGGATATTAATACCAGTCTTTGTCCACGTGACATGTAGGTGTCTGTTTTTTCATGTGCATGGAAATGCTCTGAAGTGGCAGAGTTTTTCTTCTTCCTTACCTTATCTATGTGCAAGTTCCTTAACTGTGGCAATTCTGCTTAGCCCTGCTGATTTTTTTGAAGAATCTTTCACTTATAGCAGAGGCCCTTTCTAACTTTTTTTTTTTTTTTTTTATTATGGGATGAGTCCATTTAGTCTTTAGTCCATGAGCCTTCAATTTCACTATGAAAAGTATATCCTTAGGTAATGTAACAGTAAGTCATGCTTTCTTTCATCGTCCTGTCCCAGTGATTGGCATTTCTACATTATGCATTGTTTAGAGTGTGGTGGGGGTGTGTAACAGCAAAAGGAGCTAAGAAACAGAGAGATCAGGATTGCCCTGACTCTTTATGGTAATTCTCCAGCTTGTGATTTTGGACAGTTGAGGCAGGTTTTCAAAGTGAGTGAACACAAACAGAGTTCTTGACAATTAGGAAAAAAATTATTTACAAGGTAAATACGGTTCTTTCCCTCAGAGGTGAAAGAGAAGTGATATTTCAGTGCTAAAGATGTAGAAATGGGGAAAAATAACATGATGAAAAAAGAAAATTGTCATTTATCCATGGAAAATACTGATAAAGCTTTCAGAACTGAAGGGCAAGCCCTAAGGTACCAAGCTACACAGAAATGTGGTGAAGGTGCAGGAAAGCAGATTTTCTAGGGTATATCCACTGTGATATGTATCAGGGCTAAGGTACAAAGAGACTTGGGAACAGAGGAAGAGTTATAAGAACATGCTATATTGGGAGAAAGGATCTGCTTATGCTGCCCCTGGATAATTAAAACCTTCCAGGGTAAATCTAGACCTTGAATAGAGCTTGAGAAAAATATAGAGATAAATCTAGCAGGGAAAAAAAAAAAAAAAAAAGCTGGATCTGGGACTCTGGTACAGTCCAGGTGAATATCTTGCTGTGATGCAACCCCATCTAAACTTCACTGACGTTGGAGACCAAAACATTGGATCAAGACTTCAATTTGCAGCCACACTAGGCTTGTTGGGGAAGGTTAGCAGTTCTCTGTAGTTCTAGAAATAAGCTACTTTAGACATAGTGTGTAGGTCAGGGATATACTAAGGTGCAAATCTGATGAGACCGTATGAGGTTGCAGTGGTATCCCTTGATGAGGGACCATATGCTCTGCTGGATTGTACTAATGTGGGTGCTAATTTCCTTTCCTTCTAGTAATCTGACTGTTAGTGAATAAAAAAGCATTTGATGGTAATATCCAGGTGCAGTTATTTGCAGCATAAGCTTTATTTGGGGTTTATCACTGTTGGAAATAGTTGGCAGATTCTATGGTCAACTTTCTGGTCCTAAGGAATTGCCAAACCTGATCCACAGTACATGGATGACAGTGATATGTGACCTTTTTTTCAAATCTGCAGTGTGTAATTGGAAGCTTTGTTCACACCTTGTGTTTTCAGCTTTTAATCAAACCTCCAGGCTATAGAAAATTCATGTGGAAATCTCACAGCAGAACCTCTCTTGGGACTTCTTAATTTTCTCGAGCATGGAACATATTTTGAGAATAGGTAGTTCACAGCAACATATTCCTTTGGGGGCAAATCTAAAATGAGAAGAGCTATGAGAAAGTGAAAATAAAATATTTTGAATCTCAGAAGAGATTCAGTATGGATTTGATCTCAAGATAATTTGGTCTATTTAGGCCATTCTTTTTAACTCAAAGCTGATTCATATATGCCTAGTAGAAAAGTGCTGTGAGGACCTTAAGCTAAGAGAGTGAAGGTTGGATGTCTTGTTTTCACTCTTGCAGCTTGGTGTAATGGGAATTCATCTACACATCAGAATAGAGCCCTGACTATTTTCCTCACTACTTTAGGTCTTGAAAAATAATTGAATATATGTCAATTCATTACCTGATTCTTATAGTAAAAGTACGGTTGAAGGTATTTCATATCAGTAGTCTTTCACAAAGGTTATTCTGTAGTGTTAGAGTTATATCTTTTATTTAATAATGTTATTTTCATGGCCACATATGTAGTGCAGCTTTTAATTGGGATAGCAAAAGGGTTATTAACTAACAAATGCATTTGCAGCATGAGTGAAAATAAGCTAATATCTGTTGCAGTGTACTTAGCTGTAGGAAAGTGAATGGTAAAATACTTAGACATTCAAACAAAAAGCAGAATTTTTAGTAAGTGATGAATTGAGTTTTTTTTTTTTTTAAATCATAATTTGCTTTCCCATCCTATTGGGAATAACTTGTGCACTTCACCTCAGTATTGGAAAAATGAGAATTTCACAAATTGCACAAATTGCCTAGCAAAAAAGAACTGGCCATATTTTTGAAACTGTTGAAATATTATTAATGGATTGGTGACAGCTTGATAAAAACTACCATTGCACGCTTGATTTATTTTAAAGTGAATGATAAAGTATTTTTTAGCAAGCAGATTCTATATCGACTCCTATAACAAATTTGGTTTGAAAATAATCAATAAAAATATCCTCCTACTCTTTTTTTACAGTAGCCAGCCTTGGCAAAGGACTCAGATACAGTCAGCAGTGGGTTGCTTAATATCACTTTTTGTTCTAATTCCCTGTACAACCTAATTTTTTTTTTTTGTCATTATGAAGATATTGTGAAATATAAGCTGATGGGTTAAGACCCAGCCCTGCAACCATCTCCCTTAAACAACAAGGGAAGAGACAGCAGCAACAAAGGACTGAACTCTGCAACCTTGTTCATCTCTCTGCCACCATCATCATACCACCAGTACAGTGATAAAACCATGTCTGAGAATGGTAGCAGGAGGCTAAAACTGGGAAAGGGTGAGGATTATTTCGTGTTTGCCCTTTTGTATGTTTTCTTGCATGAATATAGACCAAGACCTAACTGGAGGAGCTGTCAGGGATCATAAGCTGACTGGGTTTTCCAAGGATTTAGAGGGACTTTGTTTCTGCTAAGTGAACAGTGTCATGCCACAAAAATCGTCATGTCCTAAGTCATAGGACTGCAAGCTCTGATCAGCCTTTACTCTGTGCTTCCCTGTGATGCCATAACTAAATGTAATGGAAAATTGTTGGCTCTACTTTCCTCAGCAATGTTCATTCTTCTGCAGCACAAGCATCTTTGCTGATGGGGAAACAGCATCTTTTTGCTTCTCTGTACTGGCAGTAAGGGATTGTCTCATTCTTGCCAAGTATTGTAGTGTTTTTTTTTTGTCTGTTTTTTTTTTTTTTTTTTTTGAAAGGGGTGGTTTGTTCTTTTGACTTCTTATTTTCAGCTTGCAACTTCTATGCATTGCTTCTTCCTGGAGCTAATTTCTATTGCTAATCCTAACATATTCAAATATTCCCTTACTCAGGGGAAGAATGATATGTAGCTCATTTTTTCTACTGCTTCTACAATTTGATATAACTTGAACAAATCAGATATTGTGCGATTGTATTTCTGTTACACAGGCCCAGCAACTATGTTTGCAAAATCCTATCTTTCATACAGCCGAGTTCTCCCTGCATGCCGTCAAAGCAAGTAAGGAAGCATCAATAAGTGTGTACAAAAGGGCTCTTCTGACCATAGAATACTCCTGCAAATCCTACAAGCAGGTACTTTGGTCTGCTGTGGTCATTGATCACGGAGTCCATTCATATGCCAGAATGATTCACAGCTGCCAAAATGGGAATTAAATGTAATTTCTGGTGACTCATTTTTTTTTAGTAACTCAGTTGAGTATGAGAAAGTCTTATGAAACTTAATTGTGACTTGAGCCTCAGTTCAGGAACACCTTTTAATTGGTTTCACTGGGACTTCAAAAATATTTCCTGCAGCTAATTGTTGAACTGGGGACAAATGCTATAGGATTTTGTGGACACACATAAATGTGCTCAAGAATGTCTGCAGACATGAATAATCCCATAGCTTGTGCCATTCTCTAATAATGCTCTGCACATTAATATTCTTGTTTCTTCTTTTGTACTTTCTCCTCTACTAAAAAATATGACTTCTTATCCCCTTTCTGGAAGTGTCTTTTCCTTACATGAGTCAAATATAAAATGTGCAGCAGGCTCTTCTTTCCAAAGAGACTTAAAAATAACTGAAGATTTGCCCAGTGCACTCAGGCCATTGGGAAGTGCTCTAAGAGGGACTAAAGAAACACAGATCAGCTTGAAAATCTCTTGGATATTATGACTGGATATGGTGTCTGTCTTCTTCTCCATCTTAAACAGTTGTGATGCCATTAAAAGTCAATGTGCTTCCCAGCAGAAGTGGTTGAGTTTCAAAAATGAGAGGAATGATCGCTGTGTGCAGTTGGCAGATGAGTTCGTAATGTGCTCTGGGATTCTTTTCCACGCTGTAAATTCAAATTACATCTCATCATGTGCCTAGTTAAAGAACAGAATATGTCACAATAGAGAAAGAGAAAACCAGGAACAGATTGTGATCCTGTTGACAATTATGTAAGTCTAGACGACTTTTCTGTCATTTCTTCATTTCCCAGGATAAACGACAGCAGGGCAGGGGTTCTTTGGGGGAAAAAAACTAAGAAACAAACAAACAGCCCACACTCATATTGGACAAATTATGATAGCACTTCTTACATTTCAAGTGATTTAAAAACTAAGAGCTAGTACTCAATTTAAATGACTGAAAGTCAGAACCAGCCCTCGGTGGTTGAGGACGGCTGCCTTGGAGCTGCCGCAGCGCCTGACCATGTGTTGCAGGAGGATTCAAGCCATGCTTCGCCAGGGGCGGCCCCGGACAGCAGCACGACCAAGTCGCACCTGCCCGCTCTCGCTGCGCCCCCACCCTCTGCCTAGAAAATGGCCCCGGGAGGGCAGTGCTGCACAGTGCCCACCAGGCATGGGGAGCCCACAGCGTGCTGCAGTGGTGGCTGTGGGAGCTCGTGTGGTGGGGCACGGGGGTTCTGTCCCTCCTCCCTTTCGAGTCCACTCTATCTGCTGGCAGTCTGTGACCATAGATTTTGCCATGGTCTCCTCCAGGCAGAGAGCTTGCGAACCCCCTCCTCTGCTTCCCTCACGTCCCCAGGTCCCCCTAAGCAATAGGTTTGTAGCAGTGGACATTGAAGGGGAGGTCAGTGGGGAGGCGCGGGAGGGTTCCCCAAAGATGTTACCAAGGACGAGGCAGTCAACTCCATGCATTCAGACTGCCTCTGCCAGGAAAGAAAGAAGCGTGGTTGTGGTAGGCGACTCCCTTCTCAGAGGAAAGGAGGGTCTCATTTGCAGACCAGGCCTGAGCTGTAGGGGTGCGTGCTTCCTATCTGGGGCCTGGGTCAGGGACATAACTAGAAAACTCCCCGAGCTGGTTCAGCCCACTGCTTGCTACCCATAACTCATAGTTCAGGCGGGCAGTGATGAAATCTCTCAGAGAAGCCTGCAAACTGTGAAGAGAGATTTCAGGGGTTTAGGGTGAATAGTTCAAGGAGCGGGAGTGCAAGGTGTGTTTTGTTCTATTCCTTCTGGGGAGGTTAAGAACACAGAGAGGGCTAGGAAAACACAGGTAATGAATACTTGGCTGAGAGGCTGGTGTCGAGACAGGAACTTTAGGTTCTGACTCAAAAAAGACTCCTGGCCTTTTGTTGATGGATGGAACTCACCTGTCTCAAAGGGGGAAATAAATCCTAGCGCAGGAGCTAGTAGGACTTGTGGAGAGAGCTTTAAACTAGCTCTGATGGGGGAAGGGGGTAAAACAGGGCTCACCAGAGAAGTGCCTGGAGAAACAATGCTGAAGCTGGGGGTGAGGCAGGTGTCTCATCTGAAGTGCATCTACACCAATGCACGCAGCATGGGCAACAAACAGGAGGAGCTGGAAGCGATTGTGCGACAGGCAAACTACGACCTAGTTGCAATAACTGAAACATGTTGGGATCACTCCCACGACTGGAATACTGTGATGGACGGCTACAAGCTCTTCAGAAGGGATAGGCAAGGAAGGAAGGGTGGTGGTGTAGCTCTTTATATTAAAGAGTGTTTTGATGTTGAAGAGCTTGCGGCTGGGAATGAAAAAGTTGAGTGTCTATGGATAAGGATCTGGGGGAAGGCCTGTAGGGATGACATCTTGGTGGGCATCTGTTATAAACCACCTAATCAGGATGAAGAAATGGATGAGGCATTCTATGAGCAGCTTGCAAAAGTTACACGATCACCAGCACTCATTCTCATGGGAGACTTCAACTTCCCTGATAATATGCTGGAGGTATAATACTGCACAGAGGAACCATTCCAGGAGGTTTCTAGAGTTTGTGGAAGACAGCTTCCTGACACAGCTGGTCCAAGAGCCTACCAGGGGAGGTGCCCCGCTAGGCCTGCTCTTCACTAACAGAGAAGGGCTGGTGTGAGATCTGAAAGCTGGGGACTGTCTTGGGCAGAGTGATCATGAAATTGTAGAGTTTTCTGTCCTTGGTGATGTCAGAAGGGTAACTAGCAAAACTGCTGTCTTGAACTTCTGGAGGGCGGACTTTGATTTATTCAGGACACTTGTTTCAGGGGTCCCTTGGGAGTCACTCCTGAATGGCAAAGGGGTGCAGGAAGCCTGGACGCTCCTCAAGAAGGAAATCTCAAAGGCACAGGAGCAGGCTGTTCCTGAGTCACATAATGTGAGCCGGAGGGGAATAAGACTGGTGTGGATGAACCGGGAATTTTTGTTGAGACTCCGGGAGAAAAAGAAAGTCTACGTCCTCTGGAAGAAGGGACAGGCTACTTGGGGCAACTACAAGGAAGTTGCTAAGATATGCAGAGAACAAGTTAGAAAGGCAAAATCCCAGCCTGAACTCAGCTTGGCCACTGCAGTGAAAGAGAACAAGAAATCCTTTTACAAATACATTAACAGCAAGAGAAGAACCAAGGAAAATTTCCATCCTTTACTTGATGCAGCAGGGAATGTGATCACCGAGAATAAGGCTGAGGTTCTCAACCCCTTCTGTACATCTGTCTTTAATAGTCAGATCAGTTATCTTCAGGGTACTTCACTTCCTGACCTGGACGTCCCCTGTGATTCAGGTAGAGAATCCCCCCCCCGTGATCCATGAAGAGACAGTTAGAGACCTGCTCCTCCATCTGGAATGTCACAAGTCCATGGGACCAGACGAGCTCTACCCTAGGGTGCTGAGGGAGCTGGTGGAGGTGATTGCCAAGCCGCTTTCCACCATCTATCAGCATTCCTGGTTATCTGGAGTGGTCCCAGAGGATTGGAGGCTTGCCGATGTGACTCCCATCTACAAGAAGGGCCATAAGGAGGACCCAGGGCACTACAGGCCTGTAGCCTGACCTCAGTTCCAGGGAAAGTTATGGAGCAAATCATCTTGGGTGAGATCACACGGCACTTGTGTGGCATCCAGGGGATCAGGTCCAGCCAGCATGAGTTCACAAAAGGCAGGTCATGCTTGTCCAACCTCATCTCCTTCTATGATCGTGTGACCAGACTGGTAGATGAGGGAAAGGCTGTTGATGTAGTCTACTTAGACTTCAGCAAAGCTTTTGACACAGTCTCCCACAGTATTCTCCTGGGGAAACTGGCTGCCCGTGGCCTGGACAGGTGCACTCTTCTCTGGGTAAAGAACTGGCTGGTGGGCCGTGCCCAGCGGGTAGTGGTTAATGGAGTTAAGTCCAGCTGGTATCCCATTACAAGTGGTGTCCCCCAGGGGTCAGTACTGGGGCCTATCTTGTTCAATGTCTTTATTGGTGACCTGGATGAGGGGATTGAGCATACCCTCATTAAGTTTGCAGATGACACTAAGTTGGGAGGTAGTGTCGATCTGCCTGAGGGTAGGGTAGCCCTTCAGAGGGATCTGGATAGACTGGCCTGCTGGGCTGAGGTGAATGGGATGAGGTTTAACAAGGCCAAGTGCCGGGTCCTGCACTTTGGCCACAATAACCCCATGCAACGCTATAGGATCGGGGCAGAGTGGCTAGAAGACTGTGAAGAGGAAAGGGACCTGGGAGTGTTGATCGATGCTCAGCTGAACATGAGTCAGCAGTGTGCCCAGATGTCCAAGAAGGCCAATGGCATCCTGGCCTGTATCAGGAATAGTGTAGCCAGCAGGAGCAGGGAGGTGATCGTCCCCCTGTACTCTCAGCTTTGGTGAGGCCGCACCTCGAGTACTGTGTTCTGGTTTGGGCCCCTCACTACAAGAAGGACATCGAGGCCCTGAAGCGTGTCCAGAGAAGGGCAACAAAACTGGTGAGGGGTCTGGAGTACAAGTCTTGTGAGGAGCGGCTGAGGGAGTTGGGGTTGTTTAGTCTGGAGAAGAGGAGGCTCAGGGGAGACCTCACTGCACTCTACAACTGCCTGAAAGGAAGTGGTGGGGAGCTGGGGGTTGGCCTCTTCTCTCAGATAACTGATGACAGGACTCGACGGAATGGCCTCAAGTTGCGCCTGGGGAGATTTAGATTAGATATCAGGAAAAACTATTTGTCTCAAAGAGTGGTCAGGCTCTGGGATAGCCTACCCAGGGAGGTGGTGGAGTCACCGTCCCTTGCGGTGTTCAAGAAGCGCCTGGAGAAGGTGCTACAAGATCTGATTTAGTAGCTTAGTGGGTAGTATTGGTGATAGGAGGATGGTGGACTAGATGATCTTGTAGGTCCTTTCCAACCTTGTGTTTCTATGATTCTATGAACTAAGACATATATATAAACATGAATATTGTTGGAAACAAGTCACAAAACGAAACAAAATCAGTTGTGTCTTATTTATTTGGTGTGGTTTGTTTTCAGTCTGTTCCTTCTGCTGCCTGTTGCGTGTTACATTCTTTGCAAGCTTTGAGTTTTCATGATGGGTTGGTACCATCAAACAAATGCTAGGAAATGAAGCATGGGAGTAAGAACTTGCTCATGTTCTGCCAATGTTATCGAGTACCTAAAAACCCAGCTATGGGGTCAAGAAAGGAATTTGCTCTTGTCTTATATCACTGACCAAATGACCGCACTTGCTGACCAAGACAAAATGCAATATATTCATTGCCCTTTAAGAAGAACATTTAATGTATGTTCCCAGAAGTAGAAATTGAACTTACATTCCAAATAATGAGTGATATGGAGACCTGAAGAAATGTCAGAACCTAAATGTAACTAGATTCAGGGGGAGTATCAAAAAACTCTGTTGGGTTGCTTACTGCTTCTCCACTTTTTTTTAAATCTTTCATTATTCATGTCTACTTTTATTGTTATTTAAAAAACCCACAACTGTGATGCACTTAAATAAACATATATAATACATTTTAGTGTAGCAACCCATGTTATTGCTATCTATTAAATTATAAGTTTTTGTTTGTGTTGTCTTGGGAATAAGCTTGTCACTTCTTGTGGGCATTTTGGTGACATAAAGCCATTATAATGGCACCAGCAATGACCCCTGGTGCTTTACAAAAGGACATTATGAAAACTTGATGTCATGTTTAAGCGTCAGGGGAATTTAGGTATGTTACCCCTAATGCAATTATTCAACTCAGAGCACAGCCAAGACAGTGAGACTAACAATGTGTTTCATCCTATAAAAATTGGCATGGGATCTTTAGTGACCATGTGTTGTCAGGATCTTAGATTTATTGTGTCTCTAAAAGACATTTCTTGTGGTGCCATATTCAAAAAGGCATAATTAGAAAATTCTGCTCATTTTTTTCTTTTTAAAAGGGGTGTGCATTTATTCTGTTTTATTCCTACTCTGTTCAGCACAGCCTTCTGATGTCAGGGAGCTAGTCTTGGGAGGAAGCAGCTGGTCGGACCCCATGCCATCCATTGATGGGAAGTTGTTTCCCTGGCAACAGAAACTATGAGAAACCAAAGAACAGCTCTTTTCCAGTTCGTGTTTCTTTTTCACTCAGTGTTACAGGGACTCATCACCTTCTTAGGAGGAATCGTATAGCTACTATCAATCCAAACTAAAGCTAAGTGGAACAGTGTAAATGTCACCACAGTTCTCAAGGTTGTGAGCTTCTGAATCCTACTGCTATCAACATTAATCTTGTATTGAAAAATATTAATAAACTAGATTTTTCCCCCCTATTCATGGTACTGTATCAAAACAAAGAGGCAAGGAAAAAGAGTCAAAATTGCTACACTGGCTTTGCTTCATGCTTTGTGCAGAATGCATTTATTTTTTTTTGTGTGTGTGCAAGGATGCAGTTTAAAGGGAGGTTTTGGCAGTCAATTATGGTTGTAGAGCTGACACACATGGTACAACAAGTGTCTTCCTTTTCATTAGTGCTCCTGAAACTCTGGAGTTCCTTAGGAAAAGGAAAAAATGAGAGACGAGACAAAGACAACAGCTGGATTGGCATAGACAGTTGACAGTGAAGGCATCCTGATGTTTTTATGCCTGTGTGAATGAGGCATTGGAGTCTGTGTCTGTGATCCACTATGCCTCATGTAAACTTTCACCCAGGATACTACCATTTCTCTGAAATTTGGCAAATGTTTTTCCCGGTAACATCTTAGTTAAAAAACTGACTGCATAAATTGTAGAGTAATGCTAAAGAGAGTCTGGAATTTGTTTAACATCAACTAATGTACTCTCTGGATCTATTCTGCTTTGTGTAAGGAAAACTCTGCTTATTGTTTTCAAATGTTATGGTTAATAAATATAGAAATGAAACAAAAAACAGGAATCTCAGGAATTAGTAAACTGTAATTCAGCAATTCATAGGACAGAATTTCTTAGTTTATGCTTGTGCAAAACATTTGATTGATTTAATTCATTAATTCACAAATTAATATTAATATATCTATATTTCAAAAATGGCATTGCCACAGAAGTTTTGCAAGGTTTGACAATTCTCTGTGATCACTCCTAGAATAGCTGCTCTTCCAGGAGTGTGAAAGTCCTTTTACTTGCCAGTGTATGTAATAAGGCACCCATGCTTTCTGCATTCTGTAACAAACTTGTTTTACTAAAGCAGAAGTGATCATTACTTTGTGTAATACTTCAAGAAAATGTGCTCTTTCATCTCGTACAAACTCTATGAAACTGTATTAGTGTCAGCCAAGAACTAGCCTAAGGATTGAAAGATCCACTGGGAGTTTAGGTGTGTTGGATTTCATTGTGAGCTACACAGGTCCAAAAATTGTTATTTTCAAGTTATGATCAAATTTAGTATTATTCTCAGGTGATAAATATATATTGGCTTGAGCTCAGCTGATTTGAAGTGATGTGGTTTTGGAAGTGGCTACTTCCAGAAGTAGCAACTGAGGGACTTGATTAAAAGGTCTTTGTGACATGAGCCTTGGCCAATAGTCCAAATCCAGTTTGTCTAGTCTGAGTGCATCAGAGATCAGATTCTAAAATTCAGCTAAATTTCTGCAGATTTCTGGGGTAGCTTAAAGTTCTGGGCAGACTATAAGATGCTGCCAAGTGACCAGGTTGCATGAAAAATTGGGATTTTTATGCACATATATTGAAAACCTAAATGTTAACCCTCCAAAAAACTCTCCATTAATAAACAGAACAAACAAAACAAGCCATATCTTTGAATAGGCACCATCAAGCTGTCATTTTTATAAAACAACATTTTTTCCAAAAGCCTCGTGCTTTCAAGCATTTTTATGATTATATATCATATGATTTATATGACTATTAATCTTTATAATGGCTGTCATGTTTTAAGCAGCATAAATACAGCATATTTTAATGTCTCAATAGATGCTGCTCTTGTAGTTACTCAGTGGCTTGAACAGACTACCAACCTGGTCTTTGGAAAGAGATAAAACCTGGATTATGGCTATTTTATTATTTTATTTTATTTTATTTTATTTTATTTTATTTTATTTTATTTTATTTTATTTTATTTCCTCTTATGATGTGTTAAAGCTGAAAAATAGGTGTATATGAATGCCTACTTTATTTTGGATTGTGACATGAAATATTTTTATGCAACATCAGGCTCAATTCATGTGAAACTAAATCTCTTAAAGCCTACAGACACTGATCTCTTTCAGAACAGGTAACACCCATCCTCCAGCCCAACATGTAATTTTGCTGTAGTGCCATTTTATGAGCAGACATTTTTCAGACTTGTGCTTTTGGTTGGCCATGGCTTCGTAACTAAGACTAAATAACAATTAGCTGTTGTTTGTAGTTAGAGGTTGTCAGTTGGGGGTCTGAGAGAGGGTGCTGTGTGGGTAGTTTATGGTTGTGATTCCTTACAGCAGTTCCTGTACTCTGAAAACAAAAGCAACATTTCAGCGGGGAGAAAAGAAATCAAAGGAAGCTAGGGACCAAGTACTCACA
This sequence comes from Anser cygnoides, assembly GCF_040182565.1. NCBI lineage: Eukaryota > Metazoa > Chordata > Aves > Anseriformes > Anatidae > Anser > Anser cygnoides. Next base: position 15,804,091 of record NC_089875.1, read on the forward strand.
GCAACATTTTAAACATAAACATTAACCTTTTGTTTTCATTGCTGCATTTTTTATTATTAATAATGTTATTATTCTGTCAAAGTACAGGGTCTCTTCTGCTGCTGGTTGTTTGCTTTTCTTTAAGCATTTTAACACATACTTCACTGGGTGATGGAATAACATGTTCTTCCTTGTCAATTCCAAATATTCTTGTTTCTAATTTTTCCAAAACCATCTCTGTAGAGGCAGAGACAATTCTGATATTTCTATTATTCCTGATCTCTTTCTGGAGTTTCCCAAGTGAAAACTACAAATGTATGTGGTTTCCTCTTTAATGTTGTTATACCCAACTCATGAACAGTACTGTCAAATTAAATGCGATTAAAAAAAAATCAAACAAAATGTGTTACTTGAAAGGCTTCTAAACTCTGTGCTCTGCTTCTGCTTTGGAAATGCACTGTAAAGTGATTTTTTTGTTGTTATTATTTTTGGGGTATAATCTAATATGTAGTGATCACGGCAAACATCTGAATGCAGCACAGCTACTGAGATGCTGTAAGATGGATAATGGAATCTCAAATCTTGTGTTCAGTGGGGTTTCAGTGACAGTGGAAAACTGTTTTTCACTCTGTTATTTGTAGAAATAGCTAACCTGCCTGATAAGGCTTGAATCGTCTTTCTTCTTTCTCCTTACACTCTAAACCTCAAAAATCTTAAGCATAGCTTTTGGAAGAAGGCCGAGTAAATTGTCGAGACAGTGTATTTCAGGACTGGAGGAGCTGCAGTCTCAATACTAGTGGCTCTGCTCCGACACTACTCTGAACATCCTGTTCATCATACCCGGACAATAAGGAATAGTGGGCAAGAGCAAATGAGAAATGCTGGTTAAACTAGACACTATTTGAGACATTTCATGAAGTTCAGACTACCCTACAAATCTGACCAGCATTTTCACTAGCCATGGTCATGCAGGATGAGGATATCAGAATACAGTTTGTAAGCAAAAGTCCACCACAGGAACCTCCCTAAGCCCCAGCTTCTGTGTTGGAGTTAGAATGAATAGAATTGTAACGAAAACAATTAAGGATTCAAATGAAATATTGGACCTGTTTACCAAAGCACTGCCCCAGGTATGATCAAATTTAATGCATAACTAACTAAGGAAGCTATGGTGAATGTTGCCACAGTGGACGTTAAATTTTATCCTATATCAACAGAAGGTTGAAAAGTGACACTTACCTGTCTTTTTAAGGCTTGAATGAAACTACAGCTATCTGTGAAACATATCCAATTGTCACTGCCCTCCTTAAATGCATTTTTCTGCAACAGAACTGCGTTGCAGGATAGATGTTCGTTATATGGGCACTTATCCTGCAATGCAAGTTAAACAGTCCTTTAGATTTTGGGAACCCTCTACACACTGAGTGTTCTGAAGTCAGTGTTGAGAGCTGAGAGAATTGCTCTCTTGATGAGCGTAGGAAAGATTTGTAATGAGATGCAATTTGTTTAAATGTAAGTGTACGTTTTGAATGCGATGTAGCATCTATCAGTACGCATCCTGCTTTGACGGTGGTGGAGACTTGAACTACACCAGCACCAAAGCCTGTTCTGAAAGAGCGCACTGAAATCACTTATGCTAGATCAGACTGATAGTTATAGAGCCTTCTCTGGAGCATTAGTTGCCTGGAAATAGTGCCAGCACTTGTAAAATCACACAGACTGCCCTTGCTACAGATTCATATGCAGGCAAGCTTGAGGGGAGCAAGAAAGCTTGCATTTTCTTGTGGGAGGTGTTGAGCTAGAAAGGAGTTCAGCTTGGATTAACAAGTTTCTAGTGGGTGGAGGTGCTCAGCACCTGTTATCTTTCATTTGAAGCTTAGCTTCTTTGAAAGCTCTCCATGTCGTGTCACTTCCCTGGAGATAATGCTTTGAAAAATAATTGCTCAAGCATCAGAAGACATGGAAATGAGTTAAGGATGGGATTTTTGTGTTCAATTTGAGGAAGACACTTCCTATGCAGCTGGATATGGGCGTTTTTTTTGTTGTTGTTGTTGATCTAGAAATTAGTTGTAAATGCATGAAATCTATTCTAAAAATCTAAAAAAAAAACAAAACAAAAAAAAAACAAACAACACAGGACGTGTTTGAATTGAAATGCAAAATACACTTGCTTGAAATAAGAGTGATTTATCAAAAAAAGTAAAAATCTTAGACAAAGGGTTGTCATTATCCACTGGGACACTTGTGATCTGTGAGCTCTTTGATTCAATTCACTCGAGGCAGAGATGCTTGCTAATTGCTGAGAAATTAATTTAAAAATCCAAACACATATCCTTTTTGCACACACTAAACACCCATCCTGTCTTGCACAAATTAGGAAATTGTGTGTGCTGCCTATAGGTCCCCCTAGGTTAATTTACAGATAGTCGTGAAATTATACATTTTGTACACGTTTCTAACATATTTTAAAAAAAAAAAACAGAAAACAAAACATAGCAACAGTACACATTTGAGGAGGTGGGTGTAGAGAAAGTGAAATATTTGGGAACACTTTTTAAGCATACAGTAGCTGGTGATGCATTTCTAGAGCATATCTTCTCACCTAACCATAGGACTTACCTAAGCTCCACAGGGAGCTTTGTGGCTTTGTGACTAATTTTCTCTACATCTTTCTTTTCCCCCACACAATCCAAATACCTTGTAATTTAGTTCAGCCTGTTCTTACTACACTTCTGTCTCTTAAACTGTTAGATACTACAAACGAGGTAAGTGGTGAGTCCCCCAAGGTTGTCCAGTCAAACCCACTCTTAACAATGAAGGATTATTTCATATTCTGTATTTTCTAATGCTTGTGCTTGCCTTCTTTTGAGCATCTCAAATAGTGACGTTTCTACTACCTATCATGGAAGATTATGTCACATGTTCTTGAATTATTATTATTGCTTCAAGTTCTTGAAATCAAAAAATCATTATGAAATCTTTTGGATTTAACAAGATATATGATAATGGGAATACACTTATTTGAGTCTATTCTAGGTGACACTTGTGCCTTCTTTTTTATGGGACAGCTTAATCTAGTCTTAAGAAACTTGATTTTACAGGAGGTGGAGGACTAAGCTTATTTAAAAGTTATTTTTCCTTAGAGAATTAGAAATGCACATTCACTGATTGACTTCAGTAATGCTGAGAACCTTATACTGTGACAGCTGGAGGGCATGAGAAGGTCACAGAATTATATCCTAGCAATAGTTTTTTTTTATTTTTTAAGCTTTACGGAAAATAAAGTTTCTTTAATAATTCTGTGATGAATTAATAGGTATTACACGGCTAACTTGTGTGTGCTGAAAATAATTTTCTTTAATAGTTGAAAGAAAAGAGACTGAGCTGAATTCAAATCAGAAATTTGAAAATGTAATATAGTTTAGGGTGCAATGTCCCAGTCTGTATCTCATTTACCTTCCATAGGTCTATGCTGGTCTGTATAAGCAACAGACCCATCATCTTTAAAGGGTTAGGAATAAGAACTGAGGAAACAGGTCTGTTTCATCTTGGCTTGCCTGTTCCTTCAGGCCCTGTCAGCACGGGTTTATCAAAGACAGGTCCTGCTTGATGAACCTGATCTCCTTTTATGACAAGGTGACGTGCTCAGTGGATGAGCGAAAGGTTGTGGTCTGCCTAGCCTTCTGTAAGACTTTTGACACTGTCTCCCACAGCATTTTCCTGGAGAAACTGAAGGCTCATGGCTTGGATGGGTGTATGCTTTGTTGGGTTAAAAACTTGCTGGCTGGCTGGTCCCAAAAAGTTGTGGTGAATGGTGTTAAATCCAGTTGGAGGCCAGTCGCAAGTGTTGGGTCTAGTTCCCTTCAATATCTTTATCAACGGTCTGGATGAGGGGATTAAGTGCACACTCAGTAAGTTTGCAGACAACACCAAGTTAGATGCAGGTGTTGATCTGTTCGAAGGATCTGTAGAGGGACCTGGATAGGCTGGAGCAATGGACCAAGGCCAACTGTATGAAGTTCAACAAGGCTAAGTGCCGGCTCCTGCACTTGGGACACAACAACCCCATGCGGTGCTACAGGCTGGTAGATGAGTGGCTGGAAAGCTGTCCAGAGGAAAGGGTCCTGGGGGTATTGGTCAATAGCCAGCTGAACGTGAGCCAGCAGTGTGCCCAGGTGTCCAAGAAGGCCAATGGCATCCTGGCCTCTATTAGAAATAGTGTAGCCAGCGGGAGCAGGGAGGTGATCATCCCCCTGTACTCTGCTCTGGTGAGGCCGCACCTCGAGTACTGTGTTCTGGTTTGGGCCCCTCAGTACAAGAAGGACATTGAGGTGCTGGAGTGTGTCCAGAGAAGGGCAACGAAGATGGTGAAAGGTCTGGAACACAAGTCTTATGAGGAATGGCTGAGGGAACCTGGGGTTGTTTAGCCTGGAGAAAAGGAGGCTCAGGGGAAACCTTATCGCACTCCACAATTACCTTAAAGGAGGTCATACCAAGATGGGGGTCAGTGTCTTCTTCCAAGCACCAAGTGATAAGACAAGAGGAAATGTCCTTAAGTTGCACCAGGGGAAGTTTAGGTGGACATTAGGAAAAATTTCTGCACTGAAAGTGTTGTGAAGTACTGGAACAGGCTGCATAGGGAAGTAGTTGAGTCATCATCCCTGGAGGTCTTCAGAAGTGCGTAGATGTAGTGCTTAGTGACATGGTTTAATGGTGGCCTCGGCAGTGCTAGGTCAGACTAGATGATCTTAGAGGTTGTTTCCAACCTAAAGGATTGTATGATTCTATGAAAAGGCAAGCAAGAAATCCATATGCAAGTAGGGGGAGCTGCAAAAAGTAACACAAGGAGGGAGGCCTGTACCTTGCCTGTCTTTGTCTTTATTTGAAGGTTGGTGTCAGTCAGCTGAAAAAGGAGTGATTTTACAGCTAATCTCATTCATATGATTAGAACTTATGTGTATGTGACATGAAATAAAATACATGAAAGCAGCAGCAGTCATATTTGAGGAGGTTCTAGTGGTAACTTTTTCTCTGGTTTTCCTTCTTTAAAGTACATCGAGTAACCCCTAATCACAAGAATCCTTGAAATGCAGCTTCTGGAGCCTTTGACCAGGTCTTTGTCCAGAATAAATGATACCAACTGTAATGGATGTCTTGAGGCAAGACAGATTTGTGCTATTTGGAGCAGTTTATGAAACAGTTATAATAACTCTCTTTACATCTTGTAAATTATTTATTTGTCTTCTCTGGTCACCTTCTGCGAGTAAGTTGGCAAACAAATTAATCTGCAGACTATTCATAGAACCATATTTAAGAGAGTATTGGAAACTCACACATATGTTTGGATATATATCAGACATCTGAATCTCAGAGTTATACTATGCGTGGTTTAAACACGCTATTTTGTTCACAGACAAGATTCAGGTAAATTTGACTGAGGAATTGAAAATGTGCAAGAGTCCTGTCATTATCTTAAGATTAAAAAAAATGAGTATTTTCTAAGAAGCTACTTTGTCAAAAATAGGAAGCAGTTGAAGAAAATTAAAGAGTAGGGGAGATGCCATAATTGGTTATATATTTATTATGAACTATTTATTTACTCATTTTATTATTATTATTATTTCAAAAATACTAAGGCAGGAGGGGATAATGAATTATTCAATGCCCTCTTCAGTTTAAGAAAGGCCGAAATATGCTGTATTTCTAAATACAGTACTGCTGGTTGACAGCTTCTCTACTCTGAGGGCTGGAGGTCAAAAGATACATTATTTATCTGAGTTATATTTGTTGTTTTTCCTGGAAGTTATGATTATTTATATGTATTTATATATGTATTTGTATATATATTTATATGCCAAAATAAATAAAATAATATTTAGTCTTTTTTTTTCCTTGTGAAGTAAAAATGGGAAATAGCATTCATTATGGTGAAGTGGGGGAATATTTATTGATAGATTTATTGACATATTGAAAAAATGGGAAATTCAAAGCAGTGAGAAGAACAATGTCAGGGAAATTATTGCCAAGCAAATGAAGATGAGTAATGTCAGATAATGACTGTCAAGCAGACAAGATGCAAATGAAGCCGAACAGTGTTGGATGACAATTGTTAAGTGGACATGAACAAATTGAGATGAATGATGAGAGATGATGAATGTCAAATAGAAAGAAGCAAATGAAGATAAACAATGTCGTATGAAGTTTAGTGAGCAACTAAGAAAGGAAGTGAAAAAGATTTCTTTTTCAGATGGTTTACACATACCAGATTTCTGAGTAAAGCCCTTTCTGGATGGATTTGTATGTTTTGAACTCAGAATAATGATTAGATTAACAATTAACATTAACAATTAGATGCCACCAAGACAGATTCCAGTAATTTTTCTTTTTTTTTTTTAAACTAAGAAATTATACCATTTTTCCTGGTGCCTGACCACCTCTCTGGATTTTGTTACAGATGAGATATGCTCCTTGTAGTGAGCTCCTCATTTAGAGAACAGTGTCATGCTGTGAGTGCTAACAGAAGCAGAAAGGCTTATTAATGATTCTTCATTACTTTCAGGCTTTTAACTATGAATCTTTCTGGTTTTTATGCTTACCTATTTCTCCCTTGTTTTTGAATTCAAAATTGAATTTACTTTGTGCTCCTTTCCCACAATGAACAAACAAACCCCCTTGTTTAATTAAATAATCTAAGAAGGAATATTGTGTATTATATTTTATACTTGAATTGGATGTAAACTTGAGAAATTTAGAAGTGGAGTATTAAGTCCTGAGTTCTACTGATGATAAGGAAGCCAGCCTATTAAGGTCCAAAAGGGTAGGCAGCTGGAGGGATCAAAACCCACATATCTGAGAAGAGATTCAGTCATATCATCTTAGGCATCTAAGCCAGAAAACCTCAAGAGACATCTTAATTGAGCTTCCCTCATTTTGGAGCTTTTGAGCTCTTGTATCACTCAGTTGTTACGCATGTATTTGTGTGTTATTCTGTCTGTAGCATCTGCTTTGGGGAGGGCAATTAATATTACATACTCATAATTAATAGGCAGTTTTCTACTTCAAAGCAAAGCACACTACAGAACTTGCCAGTAGTTGGTGGTATTCAAAAGTACTGTGCCCATCCTCACAGCTGCTTCCCTATTTTCCTATATTGTTAGCCACAGTAGATAAAAAGTTTAATATACTTTTCATGTTTTTGTCATCCCTTCACACCAGTCATTTCCACTGCCTCAAAGTGGTGGCAAGATTATGCCATTCTGGTAAGGAACACTTTTAGGGGGGCAAAAATATGTGCTGCTTGCCCCAGTCTTGCACTTGTTTTGTCCTTGTCCCCAGTGGTGATGTCTGCCTTGGGACACTCCCTACCAGGATGGGGAGCTGATCTCTAAATTCTTCGTCAGCTCTCCCTGGGTGCACCACCTGCAAGTGAGAATTTTCCATAAGAGTTTTACTCTGGGTAGCTCAGTTTTGTAAGGCTATGCTGTTTTCCACCATGATCTCTGGTTAGAAGTCGCAGAAGCAATGGTTAGGTTATGATTCATACAGACTCCTCAGGTTATTTCTATTGAGACTTACATTTTTTCATGTCATTCTGCTAGCCAGCACTTGATAGCCATTCTTGAGGAGAAGTAAAAGGAAAAATATTTTACCATAACTGTCTCTTTCCTCTCAGATATTTCCTCACGTAGTAATCATACTTTTTGACCGAAGCTTTGTGGGATGGACCCCATGCTACCCATGGTTAATTTGCAGCCTGCCTGGCAGACTGTGGTCATGGTAATCTGCTAGTCTAGATGGTGGTCTGAAAAAGGTTCTTAAAAGGTCATAAGATCAGCCACTGTAGATTTTACTCTAGTTTTTCCATGTTTGGTGTTTACTACCCACCTGCATGGAGGATTGGTGGTTTATTTTGAGGTGGAATGTTTAAGGTGTTTTTGTGCTGCGAGGAAGGGCCAAATCTGCATGTCTTGTGAAGCTTCTATAAATGAGTTACATAGGATGATGCAGGGAACTTTACCCATCCCATCAGGTATGAAGCACTGGCCCAAAGACATGCTGGGCAGGGCATGGGATTTGAAATCCAATCCAAGTCCGTTTTTCTACCCTAAGAAGTGTTTTGACAACAGCCATGGATACACAGACCATTGCCCCACAGTCTTGTCAAGCTCTTCAGCTTTCTCTTGTCTCTAACACCTCCCTTAGCAAGGAACCAGACCACCTCTTGCATTTTGTGAACCTTGTAAAAAAGGCAGTGTTGGGTCAAATGTAGCTCTGGAGCTGGTGCAGCTTGAAGCAGAACTGGATAGCAGTGGATTTTCTACTATTTGGGAATTTCATAATTCACATTTTTAATCCTAGAGTCTTAGAGTTGATGTGACAACATAGAATAGCTTTTCTAATTTTGAGTCAGTTGAAATATTTTGGTCTTTAGAAGGGGTTCTACGGGTATATTGGCCACAAAAGAAAGACTAGGGATAGTGTATCACTTCTCACAAATGAAGACAGAGAACTGGTAACGACAGATGTGAAGAAGGTAGAGGTGCTTAACAATTCTTTGCCTTGGTCTTCACTAGTGGTCAGGCTTCCCACATCTCTTGAGTCCCTGAACCTCTAGGCAAGGGCTAGGGAAGTGGAGTCCCTCCCACTGTAAGCAAAGAGCAAGTTCGGGACCTCCTGGTGCAACTTAACAACTACAAGTCTGGGGTCCCACATGACATCCTAATCTCTAAATTGGAAAGATATGGATTTGAAGGGTGGACCATCCGGTGGATAAGGAATTGTCTCAGTGGCCGCACCCAGAGAGTAGCAGTCAATGGTTCTATGTCCAAGTGGAGGCTGGTGGCAAGTGGTGTCCCTCAGGGGTCTGTCTTGGGACTGGTGCTTTTCAATATCTTCATCAGTGACATAGATGATGGGATTGAGTGCACCCTCAGCAAGTCTGTAGATGATATCAAGCTGAGTGGTGCAGTTGAAACCAAAGAAGGAAGAGATGATGCCATACAAAGGGACCTGGACAAGCATGAGAAGTGGACCCATGTGAACCTAATGAGGTTCGACAAGTCTAAGTGCATGGTGTCAGGGCACCTGATTGCACCTGGATCAGGGCAATCCCAGACAAGAGTACAGACTGGGAGAAGAATTCTTCTTCTTATAAAAAAGAAGTCTTATAAAAAGTGTGGAGAAAGACTTTTTACTTGGGTGGATAATGATAGGACAAGGGGAAATGGTCTTAAACTAAAAGAGGGGAGATTTAGATCAGATGTTAGGAGGAAATTCTTCACTGTAAGGGTAGTGAGGCACTGGAACAAGTTGGCCAGAGAGGCTGTGGATGCCCCAACCCTGGAGGTTTTCAAGGGCAGGTTGGATGAGGCCCCAGGCAACCCGATCTAGTGGGTGGCATCCCTGCCTATGGTGGGGATGGGGGTGGAACTAGAGGATCTCTAAGGTCCCTTCCAACCCAAGCCATTTTATGATTCTATAACTATTTAAAAGACATTCTGAAACATGTGATTAATCTTTCCATTTTAAAATATTGAGAAAGGGATGTTTTTCCATTTAGGTAGTTTCTTTTCATAGAGTTTTATTTTATTTTATTTTATTATTTTTTTTTTCAAAATTGTCCATTCAGTTGATCATTTTCATAGAGAAAGTTTATATTGAATCTATTTATTGTCCAGTTTTCAATCATTACAGAGAATACTTTTTTAATACTTTTTTAACTCCTTGGGTCCATTTATTACTGGGGAACACTCTGAATCATAAAGGTTACTTAATAAAGCAATGTCCAGAAACTGAGTTAATTCAATCCATTCTCACTATTGCCTGCCTATTGGAGCGAGTGACAAATTTCAATTCTGGTTAAGCATTTGGTTAAGCATCATTAGTTATATATACATACGATGTAGTATATCATACTATGATATACTATATCATACCTTTTGTACTGACAACATTTGGACTGACAAACTTTGTCTTTGTTGTCTGTTGTCCAGGCACTGGAAAAGAAAATAAGTTTGTTATTTCACTGTACATTTGCACCAAAATATCCCAAAAGATCTGCCCTGGTAAGAACCAAGTAAAAGGGTTTCTTCTTATCCCTTGGTGCCTTGGAAAAGGCCCTACCCCAGATACCCTTAAAGGAGCAGACAGTCTCCTTCATACCCTTAGGTATGTAAAAGAGGCTTTTTTTCATTGGCTTCACTCTCATTGGATCCGCTAAATTCAGTGCTATTGAGCTCACTTTTCATTATTTCTTGTTACCTCACTACTGTCTTACAAAAGGCATAGTCTTGAATAGTACAAAATAGACTTGGTTGATTTCAGTTAGGGCATGTTACTCCTTTAAAAGTAAGGATTGTCATGTTGTGGGTTTGAGTATGAGCTAGCTCTAGGCCAGATCTAGTGTGGTTGACTTTTGCTTTCCTGTTCATGATTCAAAAGCAGTGAAATGCACTTCTTGAAAATTAGTCTTTCTGGTTTTACAGTTTTGGAGAGAGAAAATTGATATTTTGGCTCCAAAAAGCACAAATGAGATTCATTTTCAGTATTCTAGTACCATTGAATGAATCACAAGACTTTTTGTTTTAGTGGTTTTGAGGTTTGGTACAATGAAATCATACAGCCTTTTTCTCCCAAATACTTCCATGTGCCATCAACCTGCCACTCAAACGTTTAAATCTGAGTAACCTTCAGCTCAGCATCATAGGTTTGTGGATGGAAGTTAAGCTCTATGTTAGGAATATTGCTCTTCTCTGTTTTCTGGTTTTCATGTTCCTTTAACTTTGTGCGTGTTTATTCTTTGTGGCTCTTCTTTGATATTTCAGACCATAAAACAGTTAATATAGAAAAGCTGAATATAAAAACAGGTCTATGTCTAAATTTATAAACCTAGCATTCTTTTAGCTACTGTATGACCTTTGACATGTATGCCAAGGTCTGCAATCATGAAAGCTATTTATAAATAGCAAAGTGAAGTGCCCACATGCTACTGAATCAACAGATGATATAGTTTAGGATTTTTCTGTTCTGTAGTATATAGCACCTTGAACTACTTATTTTCTGCAGTTCTTCTCTGTACTTTTTTTTCCATACTGTCCTTTTCACACCCTGACGTTCCACTTCCTTCACCCCAGTAAAAAGAAGTGATACTTTATCAATTATCATTTCAAATATCATCAGAAAAATTGAATTGAAATAGTTCCAAGCCTCCCAAATGCCTCATGCCACCAAAATATTAACACCAGAAACAAGAGTATTTTCAACCTTAGCTAGGAGACAGTGTATGAAAATAAAGAAGGAATAGTCTGGAGTGTTTTCTTATAAGACAAATTCATCCACAGGCAGATATGTTTGCAAAGTGACAGTGCTGCCTCAGATGCAGAAATTAATAGAAATTCTCTGTTTGCATATTTCTGTATGTAGCCTCCTGATAAACCTTCATTTTAATTTAATTTGCATGTCCTGCAATTAGAGCAGCAAGATCAGTTATTACTGGCTGACATCTGCTGCTTCAAGGGATTTTAAAGGAAAGAGTGGAGCATTACATGAAAACAGGAAAAGTTTAAAATGAAAAGGAACACATACTAACATGTTAACCTGTTTCCTTAGGCTGCTTGTGTGGTAGAGAGGCTGATCTCATGGTATTGGGATAGAGTTTTCCCATTAAAGAATGAAAAAAATATCTCTAATCCTGAAGAATAAGTACAAATCTTGAATTGAGCTGAATTTAACTAATAACATGTAGCATTAGTTTTAAGGTGTATGAAGCCATCTAAGTTAAACTCGTTGGTTAGTAGCAATATGTGCTTTTATTCAAATGTTCTTTCTTCAGTTCTTAAACCCTCTTACTGTAAATATGCTGAGAAAATAAACAGGCTATTTGGCATGAGTACCTCTGGCCCTGTTTTCATCCTTTATATTTTGTTATTCTTGGAGAGGCAGAGCAGTGAGCAGCATGGCTGGAAATCCATATTTTTATGGGCCCTTCGTGGTAGCAGAGGGCACTTACATATAGTGTTGCTGCCCACATCCTCATGTACAGAGACTAAATTCAGTGAAATAAAAATCTTTTCTTGGCCTCTTATATTCCAGGCCTTAAGCTTTAAAGTGCCAAAAAAGAAAGCGATTCTGATGGTCCTGTCATGGTGATTGCCTACGTGAATGAAATTGGGACTAATGAGGTCTTGATACTGCACTCGTTACTCAGGCAAGGCTTTAATTAACTGGGGTGTCAGGTCCTTAATGCCTTATCCTCAAGCACCTTCTTTCCTCTATGGTGCTTCCCTTTAGCTTCTAATTTAAAAAACGATTACAGTGAATGCAGGATTCTTCATTTTGTTATAATAAAAATCTTTTCTAGTAAGATAAATGGAATTTGTCTTTTTTTTTTTCTCTTTCATTTTGTGATGTTTCAGTGCATGCTGTTGGCACTGTGAGATGATAAATAATACCTTACAAGCTTTTTCTCAGGTTTTGAGAAGGCAACAAAATTATAATGAAGCAACATTTTTTTGTTGTCCCTTTCCTGTGGTGCTAACTGGTTATTAGTTCAAGCTCGTGTCTGCCAAACCCTGTAGAATAAAATTTTTGAAGTAGCATCTGTCTCATCTAACAACTTGTGTGGATTGCTATGGGAAGGAAATTTCTTTTGAGTCACCTCCAGTTCCAAAAGTATTTGTGTGTTCTTATCTATTGAGTCTGCAAAAGATCTATATGCAAGCCTTTATATGATAGACAAGAAAGATTTACCAGAGGCACACTCTTCTCATACTATGAGCAAATCATTGCTGTGCCCTTGGAGTCATCCAAATCCCAGAATGTAGCTCTTTTATAAACCTGTAAATTGCAGAAAAGCACTAAATCATTTTTTTCTATGTACTGGTATACTGTTTTGTTGTACAGATCAAAATGAAGCTACCTAATAATGAAGCTAGCCTAAGGTTTCTGGTAAAGTTGTTTTCACTCTTATTCAGCTAGTTCATTGGCAGGATGCCTTCAGACTTTACTGGCCTTTATATCACCACTTTATTTTTTTTTATTTTTTTCTGCTGGAACTCATCTTCGTGAAACTTCACTGACATCTATGGAATGTCTAAGAAAAAAAAGTTTACTGGAATATCACTGTAAATTAGATATGGTTCAGAATTTCAAAAGCAGTTCTGTGTTGAGTGATTAGCTGTCATATTTCACAGTGTATACATCAAAGTCAATTGGTTTAAGCTCCTAAATAACACAATTGCTTTCAAGTAATATAACTGTTGACACTTATGTTAGCAGGGAGAGGTGGATGAACCAAGTATGTGAAGTCTAGCATTTGGTATGAATGTAGGGTCTTCACAATCAAGGAAGCAAAGTTAAAGGCTGGAAAATCATTTTCTGTGCTAATGCATCTCTAATAGCTGAGACTATGAAAGATGTTCCCTTCCAGTCTTTCTATGGCTATATTTCTACAAAACATTCAATTAGTAGAACAGCCACAGATAGTTCTGGCTTTTCAGAGAGATGACTGTAAAGCCCCAGATTCGGGTCTAACAAGTACTAGAGAGGCAGCTCCACAGGTTTCTGTCATGTTTAGCCAACTTCTGTGAGTTTGTGTCTGGCTGTGTGAGGAAGCCCATGTGTGGTTAATAATGGATCCGAACAACAGGGCAGAATTGAAATGATCTCTTATGTATTGTTGTTCCTGCCCCAGCTGTGTTCTCGCAATGGTGATTTCCGTCCATTTTGTGGGTGAATTTAGCTTTTGCATTCTTATTTTTGAGCATGTTGTGTATTTTTAATCCTGGTATCAGTGTGGCAATTTTGTTGCAAGGCAAGTCATTAATTACATGTTGTTTTTCAATTCGGCACAGGTGCTCACAAGATACTATTTGCAAAATTGTTTATCTTTACCACTAACTTGTCAAGTAAATTGAAAAATAACTGATTTTTAGATCATACAAAATAGGGGTGTGATCATTTACTTGTGCTTTGCAGCAGTGGACGACAGTTCAATAGTTGACATACTTGGCTTTGTGCATGGCACTGACCAGCTGAATCTCCTTATCCTTCTGAGGGCCAAGGCAGAGCTTCATCTGGCAGATCTGTGGGCTCTCCTCACAATGAGAGCAATCTTTTTCCCTGTAATTTATTAATACTATTATGTCAATAAAGATGCAAACCCATTTTTCAGCCTTTCTGTTCTCTGGATAAATGTATGTGTTATTATGCTTCAAGTGCTTCCTAGAGGTGCAGCTTAACAGCCTATTATTTCATCTCACTTATCCAGCCAGGAAACAGAAACTAAGCCAATCAAGTCATTCTGGAGTTTTGGATAAGAGAGATGCAAAATATATTGGGGAAAGTAATGCTTTAATAAAAAGATTTCGTAGACTTATGGTTGGATCTTCTGTATAGAGAAATCTCATCACCTGAACTGAGACAGGACCTGTTTTTAAACAGAAAATCAGAGTGACAGAATAAACTATTTTTCCATTCAAGTCACTACTTAATTGCATGGCAAGACTGAAAATTTGAGCCTCACAAGCTGATTTCCTGGTTAGGTGTTTCTGTTTGAAAATGGTTTACGCAACTTGCTACTCTCCTGATGGAAAATCAGCAGGTCTTTATGGTAGGTAGTGGAACTATGTCAGTTTATATGAGATGAAGATTTGCCCACTTTAATATCAAGAATGAAATGGGACAGAATCCCCTTTATGCTATGTGGATGTTATCATACTTTATTTTGATTATATCAGTTCTCCTCAACCTTATCACGGCAGCGTATTTTGCATCTGGCAGAATGGCACTGGTAAGTGCTACCTCTTGAGTTTCTATTGAGAGAGCTGGGGTTGTTCAGCCTGGAGAAGGCTCTGGGGAGACCTTATAGCAGCCTTCTAGTACCTAAAGGGGGCTTACAGGAAAGCTGAACAGGGTTCTTTATCAGGGAGTGTAGTGACAGGACAAGGAGTAATGGCTTTAAGCTAAAAGAAGGTAGGTTTAGATTAGGTATAAGGGAGAAATTCTATACTCAGAGGGTGGTGAAGCACTGTCATAGGTTGCCAAGAGAAGTTGTGGATGCCCCATCCCTGGAAGTGTTTTAAGGCCAGGTTGGATGGGGCCTTGAGCAACCTGATCTACTGGGAGGTGTCCCTGCCCATGGCAGGGGAGTGGAATTATATATTCTGTCATCTAATTGGTCCCTTCCAACCAAAACCATTCTACAATTCTTGATTCTGTTAATATTATTCTGTGATTTTTCTGGGGAAGAGCAGAAGAACAAACCTATGCAGCAGATTTCCCTACTGCACAGACCAACCTCTGTCAGATTTCTTTTTCCCAATTGGATGATTTCCCCTCCACTCAGAAGTGACAGAACTGACAATATTTACCCTGGCACCATTTGTTTATTAAGTTGTGTGTCCAGAGTGTGTGAATTATGATCTCCTGATAATATATATATATATATAATTTTACCTCAAAAATTATGATTATTGTCTGATGGCTGGAAAAGGAGAAAAAAAAAAGCGAATACTGTCTCTGTCCCAAATATGTTTGTGGGTAGTCCTTGATCTTGTCATTATGGTGTCCAGGTACCTCAGAATATTAGTCTGATCTTTTCTAGTACTCTTTGGAAATAGTTTCCTTTCTTTTTTACAGGGAGCCAATTTTTGCTTTAAATTATTATCCCCTCAGTGCTTTTTGGGAGACTTTGGGGGAGGTTTGCACAATGCATCCACCACTGGACCCATCGGGAATAGTGATGGGGTGAGGTTATTTACTAGATTTATTTGCCAGCCTGCTCTGTCAGAAACACAACAGACCACTATGCTGCTGAGTCCTTAGGCCCTACCCAGACAAAGAAGGAACACATGCTAAGTCTTATTTTGTTTGATGTGTGACCAGAGCAGCAGTGGAGTATGTATTCAGCTCGTTTAGTGATTTGTGCTGTGTGATGCAGGCGTGGTGCCCATGTAGTAAACAGTCTATGAATTAGAGGCTGGTACCCTCTAATTCTAGAGAATGGTAAGATTAACTTTCGCAGAATCATAGACTGGTTGAGGCTGGAAGGGACCTCTGGACCTCTCCGGAGTAGGAGACTCTGCAAACTCCCTGGGCAACCTGTTCCAGTTGTCTGTCACCCTCAAGTGTTTTCTCATGCTCAGCTTCCTGTGCTTCAGTTTGTGCCCATTGCCTCTTGTCCTGTCACTGGACAATGCTGAAAAGAGTCTGGCCCCATCTCCTTGACACTCTCCCTGCAGATATTTAGAGACATTGATAAGATCCCCTCTTGGTCTTCTCTTCCCCAAGAGAAACAGGCCCAGTTCTCTCAGCCTCTCCTCATATGACAGATGCTTCAGTCCCCTAATCATCTTTGTAGCCCTCTGCTGGACTTGCTCCTGTAGCTCCATGTCCTTCTTATACTGTGGAGTCCAGAACTGGATACAATACACCAGGGCTGTGTAAAGGGGGAGGGTCACCTCCACGGACCTGCTGGCAACACTCTTCAGAATGAGCCCCAGGGTACTGTTGGCCTTCTTGGCCACAAGGGCCCATTGCTGACTCATGGTCGGCCTACTGTCCACCAGGAATCCCAGCTCTCTCTCCTCAGAGCTGCTTTCTAGCAGCTCAGCCCACAGCCTGTACTGGTGCTTGGGCTTATTCCTCCCTAGGCGCAGGACCCTGCACTTGCCCTTGTTGAGCTTCATGAGGTTCCTCTCGGCCCAACCCTCCAGCCAGTTGAGGTTCCTCTGAATGGCAGCACAGCCCTCTGGGGTATCAGCTTCCCAGTTCTGTGTCATCAGCAGACTTGCTGAGGGTGCACTCTGTTGCATCATCCAGGTCACCGATGAATAAGTTAAACAAGACTGGACCCAGTATTGACCCGTGGGGGACACTGGTAGCTACAGGACTTTGTAGCTAAACTTTGTATTTAAAAAGGGTTTCATTTGGTGGTAGACCAGAACATACAGCAGCAAAATCATGCCAAGTAGTCTGTTCCAGTGGGACTCTTGTGTGCTGCAGTTAAGCCTTGAAAAACCTGTTATTGATACTCAAATGTATTTAAAGTGGATTTTATTTTTAAACGAATATTAAGTCCATTTTTTTTCTGAAGGATCTTCTCTCCCTTATGATTACAGTGCAAGATGCAGTCTTCCATTCTTGTGAACATATGGTTTCTTTTAAAAAGGACGAGTGTTTTTTTTCTTTTTTTTTTTTTCCCCTACTCTTCTTTTCTTCTCTCTTTTCTCTATGGATTTACTTTGTTGTAAATCTGAAAAAGTAGTTTTTTTTATGAAAGAGGAAAGGTAAAAGTAAGTGCCATCACTCTGAGTTTTAAAGAGTGAGATTATATGTATCACTTTGTAAGTACTGATGACAATTTCTGTTGTTGCAAACTTATGTAATCATGCTCTCAGAATAAAGAAGTTCTGGGAACTCAACATCCTTACTACTGTCTCTGGAGCCAAAACTGTAACACATCTGTACATTCAATACTGAGAGGAGAAGTGTTATCAGTAGATGAGCCTTTTTTGTTATGTTTTGTTTTGCTTTCTGTGTGTTTTCCACCATTTGTAGGAATGGTATATTTTTCATTCCATGTTTTTTAAACAAGGAGAAAATGAGCACAAATAACTGCAAAAGTGTTACTGCCTATAGCATTTAGAATAAGTTTTCACATATTGGGATAACATTTTTTCTTCTGTCCTGGGCATTCTGTCCTACTCAGGCTACGGAAAACAGTCAGAACAGAGCTGCAGATGTCTAGTTGGCATCACAAGATAGGCTGGCTCCACCATCCTTCACTCCCCCTCTATGCATCACTACAGATAGGTTTTTGAGGCATAGGTGGAAGAAAAATTGCTATTGCAATGCAGTATTTCCAGTAACTGACACAAGCTAGAATTCTTCATATTTCTCTGAAACAGATGACAACAGACCAAGAACAGTTTTGCTTAAATAGTTTCTTGATGAACCAATTCTCCCATTAGAGGATTTTGGTATGGAAGCACATAATATATGTCACATTTCTACTGATATGGCACTGTTTCTTTTATGTTCAGATAAAAATTATCTTTGTCCAGCATGTATGTACAATGTAAGTTCTTTGGAACATAAACCAATCTTTATCATCATCATGTTTGGAGTATACAAGTGAGGTTGTGAAAATCCTGCTCATTCTGAGTAGCCCTTACTCAGCATATGGACTTGTCAAGTTGTGAGTATGAACAAGTTTCAGAGAATCTAGGGGTATATATTGCAAACTATCTATGTATAAGAAAACTGTTTGTTATAAACATTTGTGGTAATCCCATGCCTTAATGTGGTCCTGTAACAAGGAGCTGCCATGTGTCATAGCTGGTTTTTTGTAGTTTTCCCAGGAGACATTTAAGGTTGTGATGATTTAGTCTGAGACAACCTTGGTATTGCTTCAGCCTTGCCACACATTGACTAGTCCCTAGATAAACCCCAGCCAAAAAAGTTGGTATAAAGTTCCCTGTATTTCTGCATCAAATTTACCATGGTGGAGTCCAGAGAATGGCCCCAGTGTCTTTGGGAGACACTTCAAAATAGATTAAAATGGTACCCAAGGATTGTACTAGAATTTCAGTTCACACAGGTAGTTTCAGATTGCAAAAGACTGGTTGTAACTTGAGGAAAGGTTCAGTTCTTCTAGTGAAAAAGCAGTTTTCTGAACCATTTCTGGCAAAGAGAATAATGTGTCAATACTAAATGTTGTGGAGCTCTCTAAGTTCAAAGCTGATCATTTCAACAGGAAAGGTAAAAGTACTGTCACTTACTAATAAAGCAAAATTCCCTTTGTATTTAGTAGAGTACCAAGAAGACTTTGTAGACCCCTTAATGCATAATATCATGCTATTTAAACCTTTTTTTTTTTTTTCTTGCTTCTCCTTTTTAAATTACGTTTGTTTATTCATTTTTAATTATTAGGTAGATACCATATTTTCTTCAAAGATACATTTCTGAGGCAATCAGTATCTCTTTATATAGTTTCTACAAACATTTTTTTTAATGAACTAAAATTTATACCATGGAATTGAAACTCTTAGTAAGGTTTGACACATCTGGGAGAAAATACATTCATCATAAGCTTGTCTAAATTTCCAGTTCACACAGTACTGACCACTTGTACGAAAATAATGTTTTCACTTGTGAAAGCAAATTCTAATAATGGGAGATTTAATTATGGGAATTTCAGCTGGAAAATGTATATATATATATGTATATGTAACAGATTAGTATCAAAGTGTAGCATTCTTACTAAAATAAGATTATTTTACAAAACACCTTCGTGTTCTTGCCCTTGAATCATTCATTGCCTTGAATAAACTATGATGAAGAAGAAAAGATTAGCTTTTCAGCTGGTGCGAGCCAGAGGCCCTTCAGTGAGTAAACTGATCTACTGAAATGACGTAAGCAGAAGATCTAGACCAGAGTCCTCAGCTGATGTACCAGTTTTCACTAGGGTACAGACATTTTGATTATATGCTGCTGTTTTGTAGGATGACAGTTTACTGTGGTACTGCTGTCTGACTAGCATCAGTGACTGCTGCTCAAAGGAAAGAGTCAATGCTGTTCACAAGTGCACTTTGTGCCAGAATAAAACTAGATGTGCCATGATACTCCTCATTTTCTGGGTGGAAAGAGGACCCATTGAATATGAATTGCATCATTCTTAACATTTAAAAGGCTTCACTGATTTTACCTTTTCAGGATGCTTAAAGGGGACCCTGCAGAGAATAAGAGAATGATGTAAAACTTGTATGTGAAAATTACTTGAACTGTTCTGTCATACGTTTACATTTACATTTATATTTACATTTGGATTTACATTTACATTCTCTTATGCAGAGAGCAGATATTCAAGGAGCTACCTCCAAAAGTTTAGAAGGATATTGAAAGAATAAAACACTCTAATATATATTGTTCAATGTGAAGGTTTAACCTGCAAAACTGTTAGTGCATCCCACAAAATAATTCAACATGACTTCAACAGCAAACCAAAAATGTAGGGTGATTTCCCCCTTCTTCCCTCCCAAAAAGCAAACATTACCACACAGATTAAATTAACCCAAAACCAAACTAATCCATCAGAAGAGGACAATAGTCCTTGCTTTCTTGGATCTGAGGCGTTTGGGAGTGATCCCCAGCCAAGGCACATAATAAGAGAATGGCAGCTGTGGGTCAGATCAGAAGTCCATATAGTCCAGTTTCCTATCTTAAACAGAAACTTATAGCAGGTACCTATGTGAAGAGTATAAAAATTAAGTGAGCATATGGCGGCACTTCCTCAGAATACTCTACTCATCTCCAGCATCTCTGCGTTAATAGCCCTGTATAGATTTTACTCTGGAAATGTGTAAGACTGTAGTAACCACATCGCTGCGGGGTACGGACACCCCACAGCCTCTGTACCTGTTGTGCAATCAATCACCTCCTTTTATTTGTTTGTACCACCTCCTGCTTCCTGCTGGCTTTGCTGATGTCCTGCAGTAGGAGAGACGGTGAACTTCTAGGTCTTATTAGAGCTTGTGTGCCACAAGTGATGGCACAGATTACCATCATAACTCCCTTTGGACATCTCTGTTTCAGGCTGTAGTATTGTAGCACATTTATTCATCCCTTATGTGGAAGCTGTCCCACACCCACAGCATTCTTGTTGCTTTTTTCTGAACTTTTTCCAGTTCTACTGTAACCTTTTGGAAAAGGCAGACCAGGACTACCTGCATTATTCAAGATGTTGGCACTCTGTGCATATATCCAGAGACACAACGATATTCCATGCTGTGCTCGCCCCTGCCCCCCTCTTTTTTCTTCCCCTTCCCCTTCCCCTTCCCCTTCCCCTTCCCCTTCCCCTTCCCCTTCCCCTTCCTTTCTTTTTTTTAATTATCTATACTGTTTGTTTTATTGATTCCTGTTCAGTAGAAGTGAAAGAAATAGGTGTGCTTACTGTAAGGTACAACAAGAGTAGGTTTAATTGATGTCTAATTCCTCCGACATCCTTGTTTCTCACTCTTTGACTTCAAATAATAATACTGTAACCTTTCTTTCTACTCAGAGGCAGTAGAGTGGGCTTACTGCATTTTCTCTGGAATGGAGAAATCTACAGAGAGCATATCAGGAGATGCTCTTGAGTCTGAACACAAGTACTAATTAAATTTTTTTTATTTTTTTTTCTGAAGACTGTTGGTCATATTTTTCTGCTTTCAGCAATGGCGGATGAAATGTCAGAAAAAAAAAAAAAAGCTTGTTGCATTTGATACTGGATTTGCTGCATTCTGTGCCTCTTGGCACCAGCAATGACATAACTATCATGTCTCATTTCTACACTTTGCAGGAGATCTATTTTACACTAGAAGTTGATTCAGAAGGCAAAGAAACTAGGCTACACCCATTTTGTTCCTGGACTTTAAGCAGAGCAAGGGAGGTACCATGCTTGAATTCAGGTTTTGTGCTCTGGTAAGGTTCCTGGCATCGGTGAATGACAGGCCGGGGCACAGTGTTCTCTGTTTAGGAAAGTGTGGTGGAATTTCTCAGCCCAGACAGTCCTTTCCCTCTCCCACTTCTGAGCACTGCAATGCTTCTCATCTTTTGCTGGGAGCGGAAGCAATTGCACCTACATACGCTGAAGCTAGCCAGTCTTGCATCATGGCTGCTCCAAGTGGAAGCGGGAACATAAGGAGTACATCCACTCCTGCTTGACAGCCAACCCAATTATGCATGTAGAAGAAGCGTGGACAGTTTTAGAAAACTACTGGCAGCAGATGCTTGACTAGTGCAAAGCATCTTCAGCAGTCCTGTGATGATCTACACCAGACAAGAATCTGATCCCTGTTATGCATTTAGGACTTCAGATTGTTTTCTGCACTGAAAACTGCCAAGCTTCCCCTATTGATAATTTAAAAAGAATCTTAATCCTCTCAGAGCCTGCCTTTTTCAAGCTTTGTAATAACACATGCTGATTGTTCTATTCAATTGATAAAAACTAATCATCAGATGTAACACACAGCAACTGACAGAAGCAAGGAGTTGTTATATTGCTAATCTCTCTCAAAAAAAAGAATATACACAATTAGCCAAGCCACAGTGCTTTGGAAATGTAACAACTTTACCAATAAGTAATGTCATTGAAATCATGATATAGTATGGACTCTGAGAAAAAAGACTAGCTTTCTAAGCTGCTCAAACATCTTGCTGCTGTTTTGTGTATGCTTGCATTAAGAGTAAGGGGTGCAAGCACTTTCTTTGGTACTTCTTTGTAAGAAACACTTATGAAGTGTCTGCACCTCTAATTTCATCAGATTATGTTAACTGACAGTATTGTTTACTTAAAAAAAAAAAAGAGAGAGAGAGGGAAAAAATACATTAATTAATTTAATCAGATCACACTCTCGAAAAGATTTATTTAAGTGTTTTATACAGACTGTTTTTACTTGAGATATTTGTAGGATGACTATCTTTAATTTGGGGTGTTTATAGCTGTTCCTCTGAACGTCCTTTTTGTTGACATTTTCAGTGCTGCTTTTCTGAAGTAGTAGTGTCGGAAAACCATGAATGAAGCCTTATGCAGTGACATTTCTTTGCAACAGTAGTAGGAAGAGTATCATGATAACATTAATTCTAAGCTGAAAATTAAGATTCACCTAGGCAGTATTTTCCACCTTTTTGTTTTTTTGCCACAATGGTTGTCACGCATACTCCTGACAAGTTGGTAGGTTTTGAAGGTTTTCACCAAACAACTTTGATTTTATTTTTAAAGTAGATTTCACTATTTTAGATACATACATTTATGTCTGGCTCATTCAGGAAAGAAATAACACCACTCAACTTCATGGAATGCTCAGTGATTACATACTCTGAGCTTATGGTTCATAGCAAATAGATGACCTACATATATAAGAAACATTCTCAAGAGTCCTGTAAGTAATGAAATAGAGGCACTATACATGTTCTTTATGTTCTTTATAGAGAAAAATAGGTAAAATCTGATAACAGAAATCATTTACATTTCTGTTCACAAAGATACTTACACTAGAAAGAAAATCAATTTGTAAGATAGTTATAGTAAAATATTATTCTAAACCACCTATTTGTTTATAGTCTCAATGGTAGTTTTAAATAAGAGTCTTTTCTAGGGAGCTTGAAGGTTTTTTATTAAAAAAGAAAAGCGTAAAATCTCTGTAAAAAGGAAGGGACGAGACATCAAGGAGATGTTTTAATATCTACCAGAACCACTAGAAAATGTGTCATTTGCATTCAGAGGGTGTGAAGCATTTGTGGCTTATGGCTGAGAGAGAGTTGGAGGATGCACGATCATGGACCGGCAGATGTAAACAGGCTGAAGATGATAGCTGCTTTAAAAATAACAACACTGAAGACAGCTCAAACAGGGAAATGGAAAAACATGGAATGTGTTTTCTAACTAGGCTGAAAGAAAACAGGAGGTACTCCTTCCCCAGATGTGATTCCTGAATATTAGGATTCAATGTCTGTTGAGGTTAAGGTCTAATACTGTCATAGAGTTAAAGGTAGTTGAACAGGAGCTGATATTGTAATACTGAAGTATTTCAACTGTCTTGATGTAGAAGATGTAACTGCAAATTACAGATCTTATTTTAATCTGTTGCTGTACAAATGCTAATTCAAGCTCCAGAATCCCACATATTATGCCATTATTACTGCTGTTCTTAAAGTCTGCAGATCTCCGTTTCCAAACACCCCTCGGCATGGCATTGTTTCAACACTTTCTCTTCCTCTGAAGCTCTAAAGAACAGAAAAACTCTAAACATCAAAAATATCCATGAACACTTGAGGAAAAGGCCTGACCCTCTATAAACATGGCAATATCATATGCCCATAATGCAAATATACATAGCTTCATGTATGGGCTGTTTTAGCCATCATATTGAGACAATTTAGGAAAATGCAATACCAAAGAGAAGAACCCAGCTTCCTTTAGGAGGAGGAAATGGTATGGGGAGCACAGGAGTTAAGAGTTTCTGAGCTAAATAGATGCTGGAAGGGCAAAGGTTTTCTTCTCCACTGTCTGAGTTTTGCTAAAGTGTACTAAATAAAATATGCCAGAGGAAACATCATTTGTTTTATACGGTAAATTGCAATATCTTTCTCAAACTGACTTTTGCAAGCTTGCAGGAGGTGTAGACTGCCCTAGCCTGTGGGATTGCCAAATGCAGCTTTCACCGCAGATTGCCCAAAGGGTTTGTCAGCACGACCAATTTATTTGGATTTGTCATTTTCATAAAAGCCGTGTGTCTTGAGACTGTCAGATTCACTTGAGTCTACTTCAAATAGTAGTTAAGATTAAAATGAGAGATAAGCTCTTGACTACAAAGCTGAAAAGGCTTTTGGAAAAGGGAGACATAAAGTAGGAAAATATAAGGTTAAAATAAATTTGAAAGCAATCTTTTCACCAAACTTTTATATAAGATTGAGACTTGTCTTAGATGCTTTAGCTCAAGGCTGGATCCACAAAGCCCCAGTTAGAGACTGTCTTTGAGAACAGGCATGTGAAATGACTTTGGGAAGGTAGCAGCTTAGTCCTGCTTGCCCTGGGCATTCTTTGACTCGACATTTCCTCATTTTCTTTGGTCTCAAACAGGTCTCTCAGGCTCACTTCCTTCCTGTCTGGTTTATCCAAAAGAAAATGGCTTTGATAATGCATTTGTACTAATATTTGCCATTTTTTTGCTAATTTCCTGGAGTGTTCATTTCTTCTGTCCTGGGGAGCTTTCTCTAAATGTGCATTCCCATTTCAGTCCTCACTTAGCACATTTCTTCTGGTTGAAAGGATTTTAGTTGTCACTTAACATATTTCTGCTAGTGGAAAGACTTCTTTCTTTTAACAGGTTTCTACTTCTGCTGAGCTGACAGCGCCCCATATATATCATAAGAAGTCTTCATTTTGCTGTCAATAACTCCTATTAAAATCCTAACCTTTGAGTTTTCATGGAGATCATGCATCATATGATAGCAGCTGTAGTGTTCAGACAGCTGTTTATTTTCACTGGTGTTACCTGTTCTCGGATCTGGGGACCCTGCTGTGACAAAATGGCTAGTGTTGAGAAAAGTTCGTGCCACTGGTGGGATTCTGTACAGAAGCAGATGTATTCACACCCAGGCAGGCACAGATATAATGTCTAGTATAGAAGATGTGTGATTCGTATGAAGGGGAAGTGGGGTTGCACGTATTTCTACACATTTGTACACATGAAGCTTCCACAGAGGGTGGACATTTATCCTTACTTCCATGCTGAACCCAATGTGATAATTCCCTCACTATGACTTTGGCAGGGGAAAAGGCATTTACCCCACTGTGTTTCAGCAGGTTCTAATCTGTCCACAGACCAAGATGCTATGTAGAAACTACATGGCCTGACTCTGCAATGTAAGTGTAAATCAGTTTTATCTCCAGTGAAATCAGTGGGATTTTGGCATTGTAAAGGTGAGGTATGTGTCAGGAAAACCAGAACCACAAGATGAATGACTGGAGTTGCCACCAAGCTGCAGAATCTCTTGGCATAGCTAATCTATAAAATGCAGAGACTGTGTGCAATACTTTCAAAATCAGAATAGTGAAATAGTGAGAAAAGAGAGATTTAGATGAGACATCAGTAAAATAGAAAAGCTGAAGGCCTTGTTTAAAGTGGGAAAACAAAAATCTTTCTAAACCATCTAAGAATCAATGATTGCTCTGACAGAAAGCAAGAATGGGTCTTTACCTCACCATCTCATTTATTTTAAAGCCTGGGAGGACAGAATAGCTTTAATTTCCAAACACTACTGGAATATTTTTTTCACTTTTCTGTGAAATTATATTAAAGTTAATTGCCCTTCTGTAGCCTCTGAATTCCTTTAATACAGCCTTTGCATTCAGTTCGTAAAATTTCCTTCTAAGGGGAAATAGAAAAGCACAATCCCAGAAGGATGTATCTACAGCCTTTCTGAGTTTCTTATGGCATCACCTGTCTTTGGAGCTGCTTGATTTTTTTTTATTTTTATTTTTTGGAGGTTAAGGAGAGCAGTCCCACAATATAATATGCTGTGATATATTTAAAGAGCCTCAGAAGATTCAGATGTGAAGTAAAGTTATCAAACAATTTAGCAGTGAGATATTTATTTTATTTTTTCAGAGTACAACCTCAGTGCCTCAATTTATCAAACACTTATTCTGTGTAGGCCATTGTCATATGAATTTTACATGTTATCTTATGATGCATTTCAAATATATTTTATTGTGATCCTGTAAGTTCTGATTCAGTTGTGTCTAGGCATGCAGCCACTCTAAGTAGTTGGAAGCTTCTACAAACAATTCTCCTGTTCAAAAAAGCCACCTCACTGCAGAACTCAGACCTAAATTTCTGTGAGCAGCACATGCTTGTTTTAGTTGTGTGAGTTTTGATTTTTGGTTTGCAGGTGCATCAATGTGATGACTTCCAAGTCAAAAAGAATTGTTTATTTTTGTTTTCATATAACTGCCCCTCTCTCCCTTTTTATTTGAAGGCACAATCCAAGTTAGAAAGGAACAGCCAGCAGGGAAATGCTGTATTTTTCATTGGGGTGATACATATAGAAAGTGAGAGACTGCTGAGTCAGGCACAGTTTGCTGTTTGTCACCGCCTAAAGCCATTAACATTATGAGATTATACAAGGAACCTGCTGAAAGATCAAAAGATCTTGCTTGAAACCCTGGAGAGTGATATTGAAGGCAGATTTGTAGCATGTAGCCTGCATAAAAACAAGGACTATTTCTTTCTCAGAGCTTTTATAGTTTGACTAACAAACCCAGGAAGGCATCATGATTTTCCATGGCTTGTCTCAAGCCTTTCAAGTCGTCCAACATGATCTTTGAAACATTTGATAGGGATGAGGGGGGAATTATTTCTGATATTGTTTCACAGAGGTACGGTGACAGGGCTCAACCAACACTGCAGCTTTAGCTTTAACATGCGTTGTTCCTGATGCACTCAATAGTGCTGACTTAAGTGTTAGAGTTGTCTCTATAATGCAGGAGGGAAGATGGATGCATAAAAAGCTAGTGCTTTAAAAGCTCAGATTAACCAGCAGAAAGTGCTAGAGTGGGGAATATAGCTGAAACCCTGATCCTCTCAGGAGCAAAGTTAACAAACTGTATGCTGCAGGGTACCATCCGTCTCCAGTCTGATTTCCTCCTTCTGGTATGAGAAAGGGTGGAGGAAAATGCCTAATGAAACCGTGCTGCAAAAGTCAGCAGTGATAATAAAACCCTCTACTCACTTTGTCTAAAGTTAGAGCATCTGCTGCCATTTTGCATCTGGGTGCTGTAACTGCTTGCTGTTCTGCAGTGGCAGGTGTCTGAGTGACAGACTTGAAGCTTTCCCTTTGCTTTCACTTTAAGTAATTAATAATTAATAGGGCAGGAGGAGAAAAAAAATACAACTTCAGCCTAATGACGAGGAGGTCTCTCTGGGAGAACTGTGAAGTGGGTTCATGTCCCTGCTTTAGTATGTACTGAACATTATGTGTTCATCGAAAAAAGCTCTTCTAGGTCAGCTCCTCCCTAGGTGACTGAGGTCACCAGGATGCAGCAAAAACTGCTCGTGTTTGTCTACACTTTCTCTTCATACCCCATTTCTCATGAAAAGTAGAATAGTTTATAGTATAGATTATGAAAGTGCTACCCTGGAATATTACATAGCCTGGTAATCTGAGTCCTTTCTTTTTGGGCCATGGGAGATGCAGGTTCAAAAACCTTCAAAAAGAGGATTGAGTCAAATATTTGCTCTTGTATCCTGCGTGCATGTCAGTTAAAGGAGAAATCACTTAGAATCATAGAATGGCTTGGGTTGGAAGGGGCATTAAAAATCATCTAATTGTCAACCCCCCCTGCCATGGGCAGGGACTCCACCCACTAGACCAGGTTGCTCAGGGCCTCACTCAAACCAGTCTTGAACACCTCCAGGGATGGGGCATTCACAACCTCTCTGGGCAACCTGTTCCAGTGCCTCACCACCCCCTGGGTGAAGAATTTCCTCCTAACATCTAATCTAAATTTCTCCTCTTTTAGTTTAAAACCATTCCCCCTTGTCCTGTCATTATCTGACTGAGCAAAAAGTTGATCTCCATCTTTTTTATAAGCCCCCTTTAAGTATAGAAAAGCTGCAATGAGGTCACCCTATTTTTTGTTTGCAACCTGAATGATTAGCCATGCTCTTGTGAAATCCTGCATTCTAATGGAAAAAGGGAAAACTGCAAGAACTAGACATAACAGTTCAATCAGAAGCAGCCCAGCTGAAATTCTAGTCTTTATTGTTAAAGTCATAATTGGTCTTTCTAAGATTATTGCTAAGCAAACTACTTTGTGACTAGCCTAACCCAAATGGACGGTGTTTCAGATATCTGTAATAACATAAGTAAAAAGATGCAAAAATAAATCTGCCCTATTCTCAAACCTGACTCTCTCAAAAAAACTTAAAAACTTTTGTCCATTAAAGTTATAAAACTTTTCAATCATTACACCCAAATTGAATTGGTATATAAATATTAAAAAATAAATAAAAAAATTAAAAAAGCCTGCTATTGAAATGTTGTTTTATGTCTTGTTTTTCTGCAAAACAGCTGCCTCAGGTAGAAGACTGGAAATAAACTTGCTGTTGGCCTGTTTTGACCATGTCCCTCTTAATGCAGTTGCCAAAAGCAATCACAACAACCATGGATGTAGCCCTGGGAGGTCTCTTCAGTAGAAAGCGATTTCCCGGTGGTGATGAGTCAAGGCTTTTATTCTACTGTGTGTATTTTTGCTGTGGAGGCAATTCAGAGAAGAAAAGGGTCACAGTTGAAGCACCTACAACAGTCCCTGTTGTTGTAGCAGGCTATCAGAACAGTGGGTGTTCAGGTGTAAGTCTGAGCAACTTTTTAGTGTCCTGTGACTTGTGCCAGGGATTGGGCCAGTTACAAGCTGGCCCCAGAAGGTAAACACTGTAGAGGTGGCTCAATTCCTCTGAGTCTGGCACAATGCCATGACTGCTGGGTTTGAGAGCATTTCTAGCATTCAATAGCAATTTTCTAGTGCTGTGAATATGACACCGTCTTACCTTGCAAATTCTTCTGTCAGCAAGAAGTTGTCCCAGCTCAGACTAAAATGTTTTCTCATTTCAGGAAGAGATTGTGCATGCGTTTGTAAGAGTAATTTATGTCAAATACTTTCAAAAGGCTTTGGGGTCTCTATATACTCGAATCTGAACCATCGGATTTTAAACTGGCAGGGGTCTCAATGGATACAAACGTGCATTGAGAGAAGTGATGTGATTTGAAGATGTTAAATGAGAAAACAGGAATATGTGGCTATCCCCTAGAAAAATAAAGCATGAATATCCTGAGACAAGTCTTCCTGGCAACACAACAGGAATAAGAAAAAAACAAAACCAAACAAAAAAACACACTCCAACACCAACCTCTGCCCCAGAAAAACAATAGCAAAACCCACCAAAATCTAGGAAGAAAAATGCACTGTAAGTTAAAGAAAATTTTCAGATAAAAAGTGATTTTTCAAAGCTAACTAAAGAGTTATTTACAGGTTCTTGCAGTCTTTGTGCTCCTCCAGGAACACAGAGGTTTAGTTCATTTCAGTCACTCATTTCAAATATATTGCTTTAGTTTGCAAGTTGGCACATTACAGCTAAAATCAGAGAATGTGTTTTAAGGAGATTTTTGGCTGGAACAGAGATTAGAAGGCTTTTTCTAACTTTTTTTTTTTTTTTTTAAACACATATGATTCTTCCACACTTGTATTTTAGCACATTATTTAACCAATATATTCTTGACTGAGTGCTTGTATAATGCAGGAGATATTCCAGGAAGTGGCACTGTATATCTGATGGAAATAGCTGTATTTCAATTCCCTTGCTTATATCTGATAGTGTTTACTTAATTCTGCCTCTCCTGTTGCAGAAAGTCTTCCTTTTCCTTCAAGATCCAGCCAGAAACTTTCTGAGAAAAATATGATGGTCCCCTTTCCAGGTATTATATCATCTCATGTTCTTTGTGTGACATATATTCTCAAAACTTTGAAGTATCAAAAAGCCAGTCCTCTCCCCTTTTACATATGAACAATTGAGGCAAAAGTGCAAGCCAAGAGGTAGTGTCTGCAGAGCCAGATTCCCAGGTTGGAAACCACCTTTTTTGTTTGTTTGGTTGTTTTGTTTGTTTGTTTCAAGAATGGAAAAGAGAGATGCTTGAAATTACCTTAGCATATTGATATCACTTTGCCAATAGAAGTTTTTTTCCTAGAAGCCAGTCTTATGGGAAAGAAAAACAAAACAAAACAAACAACAAACAAAAAACACACACACACACACAAAAAAAAAACAAAAAACAAACGAACAGCCATAGAATATCCCAGTCTCTTTTAAATGTAATAGAATCAGTTGCTGGACTGGTCTTATATGCATTGTTTAGTGCAAAGAAATGTGCTTATTAGTGCTTATTAGATTGTTAAGTGCTTTTCTTTGGTCATTTTCATCCATATGGAATTATCTAGGGTAAAGAGAAATAGATATTAATGGTCTGTAAGAAGTGCTGTTATTCCGTTACTGAATGTCAATTCTTGCTGGTTCCTTTTCATTTCTCCTGCATGTATAAAGCTGTGAGGTAGCATTTTCTATATACTATCTTTTCACAGCTGATCCCTTTTAACATACAGTTCTCGGTTTTCTTTCAAATACAGAATAAATGTCAATTAGTCCCTCATCTATTTTGTGACTGATTCTTGAATCTCAAGAGTGTAAAATCCAAGTAGCTCTGCGTGTTATGCTCATCTAAAAATGGAGATTCAGGTCTATTATATTTATCTGCTCTATGACAAACTTAGAATCTGATGAAAGGGTCTGTATTAGACTAGAGCTCAGTAAGTGCAGAAGAGCAGGGGGGATTGAACACATTTGTCACAATTACCTTTGTTGTGTCTCTTCCAGTAAATAGAGTTCTTTTCACTCACATTCCTTTTGGTTTCCCAGTGTCCACTTTCATTTTGAGATAAAAAGAATCTGATTTGATTTTCTTTCTCAGATCTACATATTGATACTGCTCTGCCCTTATCGTATTCTTACCAGCTCATTCTTTCTAATACGCTCTTACAAAATTTCTCATAAATGTTTAATTCCTAACAATAGACTACCGGAATAATTGTCATGGTACAGAAATGTTCTGCTGACCAACTTACCAGAGTAAAAATGCTAATATGACCCTTGGGTCAGTCATGCAGCCATCTTTAATCTAAATTTAATACAGTGATTCCCCTGGAGATGGAAGATGGCAGGCTTACCAGAGCTACACTGAATTAAGGTATCAGTATTTAGCAGACCCTGGTTACTAGGCTACTGTTCACCTCTGAGACCAGGAAAGATCACAGAAATGCACTTTCATGTTATCTGTCACATATACAACTGGCTACATTATAGAAAGAAGGCATTTTACAGATTTGACGAGAGGCTTAAAAATAAAGGAATGGCTGGGAGGAGGAAGGGGGAAAGGCAGAACACATGGGGTTCCAGTGTCCCATTCTGTTTTCCTTTTTACTTTTTTCTTTTTTTTTTTTTCCTAGAAAAAAGAATCCCCCAAACCCAATCCATACACTCAATATCAAATAAAACATCATATTTTTCATAAACTGAATAGATGCCTTGGAAAGCAGCCAACGGGGGAATTTTCCACTTGTGCTTCCTTTACAGCCTCTTTCAAACTTACTGTTAAGCAGCAGGGGCACATATGCACTTCACTCCCTTTTCTATTATGCAGCTATGACACATTAA
Source organism: Anser cygnoides (assembly GCF_040182565.1). Lineage (NCBI taxonomy): Eukaryota > Metazoa > Chordata > Aves > Anseriformes > Anatidae > Anser > Anser cygnoides. The sequence continues at coordinate 15,835,875 of NC_089875.1, forward strand.
GCTACTTGAAATGGTATTCATATTTTATGAGTTCTCCTAACTTTGGTTCTTTTTTTATAACGTACTTTGACTCCCCCCCCCCCATTCTGTATATCCAGATTTAGTAAAGAAAGAGACCAAAAGTAGATGAAGAATAAAAAAGAACCAAACCCTCAAACTCCACTGTGAATTTAATCATACCTTTCAGGTGCAGTGTATGTTTTCATTCAGTGTTAAAGAACTCACCTGATCATTATTATCTCTTTTTGTACAGAGTTTGTCATGGCATCCTCTGTGGGTCATATCTGAGTTGCTTATATTTAATACATCATCATTGGTTTGAAGAATAGCATAATCTATTCCCTTAAGCATGATATTTAATCTATGGCTGCGATCTGATAAAATGCCCAGCTTCCTGCACAAGAAAGTACTGAAGTATCTATGCAAACCTGTGCTGATTTGCAAATGCAATTTTATAGATTTGTCAAAGACTTTAGAAAGTACTTTTTATATATTGGTCGCCCCGTTTATATAAAATCAGGAAATCTCTTTTGTGGTATCGAGGAAAACATTGATTAACTGATATTGACAGTACTATCTCATCATGTTGAAGGCAGTTTTTAAATGCCAAAAGAAGCTGAATTTACTACCACCACTCCACTAACCTGAGCAGCTGGTCAAAATTAAAGACCTTGCAAGAACACTGAGTAGGTGGTAACACAAGCATTCACTAGTTTTGGTGCAATCTCAATGTGTTTGTTTTGTAAATAAGTCCTGTTTTTCAGAATATAAGGGAAAGCCATCAGGTGTCTTTCCTATTCTGAAATACCAGGTTTGCTACTCCGGTAAGATCTGTCCTTAAGAAGCCTTTCTCTCTCCTGCCTCCTACTTCCATCATATATTTAGACTAGTTTCTTAGCCCATGCTTCAACAAGAAGGAAAACATTTATCCCCAGCCCACACAGGTGAGCCCTGCCATGATCTAAAGCCTATAGCAGTGGCCAGTAAGTCCCAGACAGAAGTTCAGAAGGTTTATTTATTTATTTATTTATTTATTTATTTATTTATTTATTTATTTATTTTTATGCTGAACAATAGCAATAGCTCCCAGCACAGGGGCCTTGTATGTGCAGGTAGTCAAAAGCATTGTTAAAATCAACAGATACATGAAACAATGTCTTGATACATGCATGAACACTAGCAAATGATTGAGATTTTACTGGCTCTTTGTCAAGACTGTGTTTTAGGGGAAGGGGGAGTGAGTAGGAGATACTTTCTTTGCTCTGTTAACAGGCTTTTGATGTTTGCATTAGTTGGAAGCCTTGCATGCCAAGAGAAAACCCATCCTCTCAAAGCTGGGGAAAGAAGCTACAAGTTCAATAATCTCAGTCCTTCCTATCTACAGGACACTAAAAAAGCAAAAATCATGAAACATCTCTTATCTTTTAATGGATAAAGGATCAGTTACATTGTATTTGCCAAGCAGCAAAAGTGTATGTTGGGCAGATGGCACAGCATGTTCACACCCTCCATGGGGGAGGGCTGCTGTTTTGGGGGAAGATAACATGACAGAGCTGTGATGGCAGCACTACTGAGCGCTTCTTATGTGTTCTCTCAATATTAAGCACATGCATAAACCCAGAAGCTGTGACTCACTCTCTGATGTTTTCCTAGAAATAAAAGATTAAAAGGGATAGTAGGAAAAATTCTTTCCTCACTAAAGAAATACCAACCTAAAAACACCATTTTTATTTTATTTTTTTTTTGGTAAGGCCTTTGTTTCACTTTCCTTCCTAGATACAGTAATTCCCATCAAAAGACTTTAAGAAGATTTGAATAGAAAAAGATTAAACATGCATATTAATCTCATGGGCCTACCATAGGCTTTGAACAACATTGTACAGTTGGCCTCTAGGTACAATTTGAATTTCTTTGGAAGGCCATATTTGAAAAAACAGTGCTCTTCCAGTATAGCCAACCAAAGATATTCCCTTGGGTTCCCTTGCTCTAAATGTTATTCCTTATTGATGGGCACCTCTCAGAACCCTTTGGATCTGCAAGAATACACTGTTAACATTTTCTCACTTTGAACACAAAAAAATGCTTGGTGCAAGAAGGTAGAGAATTAAGGCCTCCAGCTTACTGAAACAAAAAGAAACCTAGCTTCACTCTGAGCCAGATTTTGACCTTGTACAGGTATCATTAGACCTGTTGGTTTAATTAAAATTTACCTGTTTGTTTCTCAGCTTTGAGTACCAGCTTTCAGTTTAGTGTTCTTAAACTCTGAATTTTATGTAGTTGTGAGGATGGAGTTTGAAAGCTATTAACTCATTTAGGTGTAAAAGTTCATAACCTCTTACAGCAATACTTTTTTTTTTTTTTTAAAATCATTGCCAGACAGGTATGTCTGTACATAGCAAGCAGACTTGAATATGACTTTGAAGGATTTGAGGAGGATACTTCAAAAAATAAGTTAAAAAGAATAAGTAATAATTTTAAAGTGCACTTGTGCCTGTGGTGTTTTATTTTTCTTGCTACTGACTTTTATAGATTCACTAGTTCAATATCTCTTGATTAATAGAAAGGTCAGGAAAATTTTTATTTCAATATAATGTATAGAGTGTACCTATCCAGTACATACACGAACAGACAAAACCAAAGGAATAGCTAGGCATTATGGCAGAGTACAAAAAACACAAAGCCGTGACCTCTACATTAGAATACATCACAACAGAATACAGTGAGAACATCTTTAACTTATCAAAGTGGAGACTCTGGCAAATAATCACATTTGCATATATGTGTGTGTAATTTCACAAATAGCAGGTGACCTTTCAGATGATCCTATACTAATTTACAAGGTTTTCTCTACATAGCAGCATCTTCTGTCGTATGGATGACTAGAATTTACTGAGAATAAATATTGAAGCAAAGTTTCAAATGACAAGCTTTCTAGTCAGTGTAATTCTAGGGATATTGCTTTGAAATCATTTGAATTTCTCCTAGCTTTCACCAATATAGCTAAGAACAGAACTTGACACTTTCCTGTTTTTGCTAGTAAATATAAAATGTCAAGTAGCAATTCAAAAAACATCTAATTCTGTAGGAACTTCAGTATTCTGCAGATGGCTCTTTTATTTTCAGTGAATTTTTGCCAGGTTTTAGCCAGAGATGTTGAAGGAGACTACAGAAAAACAGACGGGAATATGCATCTGAGCTACTGGCCTCTTAATATGAGATCAAGCTTCTTTAAAGTCACTCTAATTTGTGAGCTGAGATCAAACACTTTTCTAAAGATAATGAGTGTAGTAAAATTATGAAAAATGCTTTGATTGCTCAGTGGTGCAAGGTTGTTGTTGTTGTTGTTTTTCCTAAAAGAAAACGATCATGCAGAGATACTATATAAATATCTTGATTAACCATTTAGCCTCTGCATTTTAAAGTCAAGATGATCTACAAGGATATTTGATTTTTGGGCCAGCTAAAATGATCGTGTGTAATTGCCGTATTTTACATTTGAATTTCAATTAACATTTACTAAAAGATGTGTGTATATGAATATATATTTTTTAACTTCCAAGCATTTCTTCAAAATCAAGCTTTTTATTTATTTATTTTTCTTGCCTACATATCACCAGAAATAACATCTGACCTAAAGTGACTGTGTGTGAAGTAAATTGGCCTGAATTCTATCATGCACAATCTTGGACTTTGCTCCATATCCCTGCAGACTCTGGTATATGCTGGAAGGAAGAGCTAAAAGCAGAAATAACAGAGGTATGGCTCAGAGCCTGCCTGTAAGAGTGGAAAAGTATTGGATAAAATTGTGCCATGTTTACATCTAAGGTTATTTTGCTGAGAAGTAGAATTGCTTAATTTAAAAAAAAATTATAATCTTGCATGCAATATTTGACTTTTAAAACTATCTTGTTAAGTGAGAAATATAGCTTAAACAATTTTAGGAAGGAGTCTTTTTTGTTAAGTGCAAGCAGACTCCATGAAATATTTCTGTGAGTTTAATATGAGATTTAAATAATTTTAGAAAGTACACAGGTTCGAAAGCTATGTTATACAAGACAATTATAGAGCTCATTAATACAGATAGGATTGGTCTCCAGCTGCAAAACTGAAGCCTGAGGCTTTGTTTCAAATAACCTTAAATGTAGATTTAAGTTGGCAGTAAAAAATCTTCTTTGGTGAGGATGGGAGGAACAGTGGCGTTTTGGAAAGAGGTTATGTATAACAACATAGCAGGAATTCTGTTTTGGCATCCACACTGTACTATCCTGAACTAAATGCTTTCCACTTGTAATGTCTTTCTACATGCCCAAGAGTCCCTTGTATATTGCCACCTTTTTGCACAGATAGTAATTATAATTAATAGAAAATTAAATCAAGAGAAAAAGAAAAAAATACTATAGCATCATTTATAAATTACCTGTTTTTATTCTCATTTGCTTCTCCTCTTAACTCCCTTCAATGTAGATAGCTTGTAGAAGGGAGCCTTTAGGGTTTAAAAAACCTAACTAAACAAGAGGGCTAAAAGATCTAGGATAGTATTGCTAAAGCATTTCCTTTATTAATAATTAAAATAAATAAATAAATAAATAAATAAATAAATAAATAAAAATCCCAAGGTATGGCAAATATGAAAACATGGAGTGGGGTGAGAAGAAGGAAGTTTGCTGAGAAGAGCACTGTTTTGTTACAATAAGACTGAATATGTGAGTTACCTTGTATAAAGTCAGGTTGACAATGTCTATGGTACTCTGCAGAAATAATCAGATTTAAAATAGAAAACTGATTCATCAAAGGAGATACCAAGAGAGGGCACAGAGAGACAAACAGGTGAGGAGTTGGGAGATGAAGACTGAAAAAGCTTTGAAGGATATATTTTTGAGGACAGCTCAAACAACACTGTTGAAAGCTAACACAGAGTTCAAGTAAGATGAACATGGAAGCAAGGGACCTTCATTCTGAGAGAATATTGCTTGAAAGAAAGCTGTTGGTAAACAGCAGGTGCGTTCAGCGGGGATTTCTGAGGTCTAGCTGAGTCATTCAAATGTTCCAACAGAAATAGTCAAAGACTGAACACTTGTCTCTTGCAAGTAGTACATAAATTCTTCTTGCTGGGTAGCTAGTGTGGTAGGTATATTGAGTTTATGTGGCAACGGTTTAGTACTGGGGGCATTGGAGGGGTGGCCTCTGTGAAAAGAGTTCCGCACCTGCCCCATGTCAGATCAGAGCCAGCTCAGCTGGCTACAAAAGGGATCCACTGCTGGCCAGAGCTCAGCCAGTGAGTGACACTTATTTCCCTGCTTTACTACTGATGCCTCTTACCCTTTGTCTTACTAAAAAAGTCTTATACATGCTTACCTACCAAGCAAGACCTAAAAAAATAAATCAACTTGCCATATAAAATTAAACCAGATCAATTACTTTCTGAGTTTAGTTTGGTATCATATCAGCTTCCTGTTGTGCTAAAAATATGTCATTTGTATTCAGTTCACACACTCTTTCCTTGTGTACCTTGTGTAAGTGTGTCTGTGTACAAAAGCCCTTTCCTTTTTCCTGGCTCAGGTGGTGAGACAGGCCCTTGCTGCCAGGCCCTGCCCTGACTCACCCAAGGAGCTGCCTAGATACCACCACGTCCCGACCACTCAAAGTTCAGAATAGTACTTAGGGTTGTGATTAAACCCATCTCTTTTAAAGTGGGCATTCATACATATGTTTTCTCCTTAGTGAAGGTGCTTACCTGAGGAAGGACCAGAATTCTTGCTTTCTGCCCCAAATCCGTCCTCACATCAACTTCCAATTGGAATGGAGAATCTCAGCACTCATCATTATCGGTACTCAGATGCATTTCCTAATGTCTTAACACAATCTACCAACATTTTAGAATTATGACAGGTTGCTAAACACTAACAAGATACAGTTTAAAGAAATATGCTTGCACTTTATATTTTGTCAGTTTGACTTAAAAAGGAGTTGGATTTCCAGCTTCATACTTTTAATATATTTGTACCTCAGCTTTAAAAACACAGTGGTTAGACTAAAATGCTGAGAGTTAGTTATACTGTAAATGTTGGATATTAAGGATATGTTATTGTTATGGGTTTATTTCAAACTGGTAACAAAATAATATTTTTTAGAGAGTCTTTGATCATAAAACAGGAAACATTTGATATGCTTTGTATAAAAACTTTTTTTTCTTGGAGATATGCAAAATCAGGTAAAATTACACCTTTTTGTTTATGAGGTTTATTATTTTGTTTACCTTGAAGCTTGTGGAGATATTCATATGCAGACATTAGACTCATGAAATAATGAGCAAAACCAAATGATGTCATCTGTACCTACTACCAAGCAAGACATTTCAGGACATTGCAGTAATTGCTAATAGCAGTGTAAAAATCCTGCTGTAGGAGATAATTATTGCCTTCTTATAGTGATATACTTCACAAGGATATTACTCTTTTATGAAATTTGGAGTATTGGTTTCTCTTCTTTAGCAGAAATCTGTTGTAGATCCTGTACAAGGACTTAAGAATTTGTTATTAGTAGAACACCAGGGCTTCATGCCCCTACTCCCATAGTAGTCCTTCACTGTAGTCAACCAGTAGCATTTTTGGTTTTTAGTCTATTGTTGACACCTAATGAGTTTCAACATTTAACAGTAATTCTATTTATTACTTCTTGTACAGAAGCTTGCATTTTTCCAGTTGAATCTCATTTCTTTTCTGGGACTGCAAGTTCAAACTCATCATTTCTCTGTGTAAGTTACTCAAAATCTCTATTCATGATGTTTTTCTATTATGGATCATCATCAATTTAACTGGAATTCGTAACGTTTTGTATAGGTCACTAGGGAGAATGCTGAATAAGATACTTGAAACTGCTTTAGGTGGAGAAATCTGAGCTTTCTGTAATGATTTCAGGGTAATATAAGGCTATATCTTCTTGGATATGACACCTGAGCAAGCTTCTAGGAATTCAGTTTTCAGCAGATGCTAGACTCAAAGAGATTGCTTTGGAACTTACCCTCCAGTTATTACTATGCTTGGTAAACATTAGTAGAACCATATTGTCTAATTCCTATTCATGGAAGAGTGAGAAGAGCCCATACAGATCTTTGAAATTACACCTTCTTTGTGACTATGAAGTTCTAGCCTTATGTTTGTGTACCTTGTGCATGAGTTCGCTTTAAAATAGATAGAATTGATACATCAATCTCCACAACCTTTTGTACTTTTTGTATTATAATCTGCATTCATTTTCCAGAACATTTAGCTGTGGCTGAATCCCAATTCTTCATATTCTTCCAAAGCTTACCATCTGCTTCAGAATACATATCCAAGCGTGAAATGTCTTGGATATAAAATTATGTAATTTTCAGGACTTGCTGAGCTACTATCTCAAGTTATTTTACTCTTTCATTTGGAAAAAAAAAAAAAAAGAAGTAAAAAAAAAGGATTGTGTGTTTATAGAAACACATCCTGTCCTGTGCAGATGTGAATGAATGAGCTCGCTGCAGTTTCATAATTGGGGTAAATGGGGCTTTGCTGAGTGGAGATGATGGAAGGAGGCTAAGTAGTAGTTCAATTCATTCTTCTGCAGCTTTTTAGATTTGGTGGCTGTGCCTTGCTTACAGAAACTAAAGCATTCCTGATGTTTATAGCAATATACGCAAATTAGTGTAGTCCAGTATAGTATCTTGGGTAACTTTTGAAATATGGCGTGGGGCCAGATTCCTAAGACAAGTGTACTTTTTCTATTAAAGCACTCAGAATTTAACACTTCAATAAGAAGTTTTTAAAGATATGTGTGAGAGGCAAGGGAAAGACAAATACTACTTCCTTAGTAGCTTAATAATAAACAAAATTTGTGACAAATTTGATCTTCTGTATGTTCATCACTGTATTTTTAATGGTTCATAGTTTCTGAGAAAATACCCTGATATTAATAATGGGCTTTAGCAATGGCACAATATTTAATCTCTTTAATCATATTTATATTGGTAGTACTCAACTGACTGGAAAATTTGAAAACAGGTCTTTACTGTTGTTGTTTGTGGGTGTTTTTCAAGTTGGATTTTAAATTTTTCAGTACAGGTGTAGCCACATAGGATAGAAAAGTTAAAGCGTGAAAATAGAAGGAAGAGGGAAAAAGCCTGTTAATAACTACTACTGAAACTGAATTATGATTTTTAAAAGCAGTTATTTTCTGTGTAAGCCATCTTTCCTTGCAAATTATAATGGAGCATGGCAATTCATGTCAGTGTTATTCAGAAACAGAGCTTGTCAAATAATGTGTGATGGAGACTGGTAGAAAGACAGAAAAGCATTGTTGATAGTGATAATGTGACCAGCGGTAAAATAGAAGTTTGCCTGTCTGCCTTCCACTAAAGTTCAGTGATCTGAAAAAAAGCAGCCAGAAAAAAAAAGTGTGACTCATTAATGATAATAGTCTTAACTGTGTCATGGTACATGAAAATAAAATCACAGGAAAAGGAAGTCTGTGAGAACAACATTGGGCTTTTAGAGAGTAAACTGAGGACAAATATACATAGAGTTTGTTTGTAGTAATGAAAGGGAGGATAAGAAATAACAGAATGGCTGAGGTTGGCAGGGACCTCTGAAGATCATCTAGTCCAACCCACATGCTGAGCAGGATTACCTACAGCACATTGCGCAAGATGGCATCCAGGTGGGTTTTCCAGAGAAGGAGACTCCACAACCTCTCTGGGCAACCTGTTCCAGTGCTCTGTCACCCTCACAGTAAAGAAGTGCCCCCTCATATTCAGCTGGAACTTCCTGTGCTTCAGTTGTGCCCATTGCCTCTTGTCCTGTTGCTGGGCACAGCTGGAAAGAGACTGGCTCCATCCTCTCAACACCCTCCCTTCAGATATTTATACACATTGGTGAGGTCTCCCCTCAGTCTTCTCTTTTCCAGGCTAAACAGGCCCAGGTCTCTCAGCCTGTCTTCGTATGACAGGTGTTCCAGTCCTCATCTTCGTAGCCTTCCTCTGGACTCGCTCCAGTAGCTCCATGTCACTCTTGTACTGGGGAGCCCAGGACCGAACACAATACTCCAGGTGTGGCCACACCGGGGCTGAGTAGAGGGGGAGGATCGCCTCCATGGACCTGCTGGTAACTCTTCCAAATGCACCCCAGGATACTGTTGGCCTCCTTGTCCACAAGGGCCCATTGCTGACCCATGGTCAGCCTGCTGTCCACCAGGACTCCCAGGTCCCTTTCTGCAGAGTTGCTTTCTAGCAAGTCAGTCCCCAACCTGTAAAGGTGCTTGGGCTTATTCCTCCCAATGTTTGTTTTGTTAGGGCAGAGGTTGGACTAGATGATCTTGGAGGTCTCTTCCAACCTAGACGATTCTGTGATTCTGTGAAGGTGCAGGACCCTGCACTTGCCCTTATTGAACTTCATGAGGTTCGTCTTGGCCCAACCCTCTAGCCTGCTGAGGTTCCTCTGAATGACAGCACAGCCCTCTGGGGTATCAGCCACTCCTCCGAGCTTGTGTTTTCAGCAAACTTGTTGAGGGTGCACTCCCTTCCATCGTCCAGGTCATTGATGGAGTTTGACAAGACTGGACCCAGTACTGACCCCTGGGGCATACCACTAACTACCAGCCTCCAACTAGACTGCACCACTAAGCACAACACTCTGAGCTCTGCCATACAGCCAATTATCAATCCACCTCTCTGTCCAGTCATCTAGCCCGCACTTCCTGAGCTTGTCATAGATAAATATGACATGTACTAAAAATACTAAATAAATGTACTAAACAATATACTAAACAAAAGAACTAAAAAAGAAGATCCCAAATGAGTCCCTTATAGGGTATTTTTGGTGAATGTCTATTTCTTCAGGCTGCAGGATATGATACAAAACCTGGCACAATAGTAGAGTTTGCACCCAAAAGACAGCTCTGCTAATGCATGTATAGGAAAGCTTTTCTTACATTTAGAGGAGGAATGGAAAACAATAAAACTGTTTTGTATCATTCTACCCATATATATTTAATTCATATGCATGCACGTCCACTACTAAACCATGTCCCTAGGCACCACATCCACACATCAATTAAATACCTCTGGGGATGGTGGCTTTACCACTTTCCTGGGCAGCCTGTTCCGATGCCTAACCACCCTTTCTGTGAAAAAATTCTTCCTGATATCTAATCTAAACCTCCCTTGGTGCAACTTGTCACCTGAGAAAAGGGACCAACACCCCCTCATTACAACCTCCTTTCAGGTAGTTGTAGAGAGTGATGAGGTCTCCTGCCAGCTTCCTCCCCTCCGGACCAAACAATCCCAGTTCCATCAGCTGCTCCTCATAAGTCTTGTTTTCCAGTCCCTTCACCAACTTCATTGTTCTTCTCTGAAAATGTTCTTGAGCCACTCAATATCTTTCTTGTAGTGAGGGACCCAAAACAGAACACAATATTCAAGGTGCGGTCTCACCAGTGCCAAGTATGAGGGGACAATTACTTTCCTAATCCAGCTGGCCACACTATTTTTGATACAACCCAGGATGCCATTGGCCTTCTTGGCCACCTGGGCACACTGCCAGCTTGTGTTCAGCTGGCTGTTAATCAGCACCGCCAGGTTCTTTTCTGCCAGGCAACTTTCCAGCCAGTATTCCCCAAGCCTATACTGCTTCTTGAGGTTGTTATGACTCAAATGCAGTACCTGGCATTTAGCCTTGTTGAATGCCATATGATTGGACACAGCCCATCAGTCTAGCCTATCTAGATCCCTCTGCAGAGACTTCCTGTCCTCATGTAGATCAACACACCCGCCCAACTTGGTGTCAGCTGCAAACTTACTTACGTCTGGATCATTGATAAAAATAAGAAACAGAACTGGTCCCAGTACTGAGCACTTGAGAACACCACTTGTGAAAGGCCACCAGCTGGATTTGACTCCATTCACAGTAAACCTTTGGGCCTGGACATCCTAAGAGATTTTTACCCAGTAAACAGTACAAAAAAAATCTTCTTTAAAAGTCATTGTTTCCTAAAATTGCTCTTGTTTGGATCAGAATGCAAAGATGATTAAAACAAAAACAAGCAAACAAACAAATCACTCAACAAAAATAGCTATGAAATCTGTCTAACTTTATAATTGTAAGCCATATTGGCAGGTCTCATCTATGGGTGCATGCAGTTCTCCCAGCACGCATCAGACATTCCTAGGTCAAATTCTGTCTTTGTCTACAGCAGATTTAATCTGTAAGAATGTCTTCCCATAATGGAGAAAATGTTCCCAAAGCCCCAGTCTTATCTTCTTCTCATTACAGCAAATGTAATTTTAAATTTACATTTGCTTAAAAATAAGTAGTACTCATTTTGTGGGTAAAAAGAATGCACTTTTGTATGGATCTTCTGAGTCTGTATTATAATGTATTTCCCTAGCCTGAAAGATGGAAGAGGCATACTTAGGCATGCCAAGTGCTGGGACTTTGAACCTGCTGTTGTTATTATGAATTTGTATGAATGTTGATTCTGTATGACTTTGTATTGGAACATAAGAAGAAATATTCCCCAAATTAAATCAATCATATTGATTTAATTTATGAATTATTTATCATTGAATTAATATCATGGAAGATGTGGGGAAAAACAACCTGAAAAGATGTGCTCTACAGACAAGGCTGTTTATCTGAACAGTGAAGAGAAAAATTGGTGACATGCCCATCTCAGGTAGTCATGATTTTCCGTTTTTATATTAATGGCTACTTCTCTTTTGTATTTATGTTGCGATTAATATCAAGTAGTCAGATGATCACACAGTGCTTCTATTAAGAGGCAAGAATAAAGAAACAATCAAATGAATCCATCTGGATTCTCCTCCCTCCTCAACATAAATCTTATCATCAGAGTGAAATGTTCAATTAATTATTTACATGGGTTATCCATGCTAATGTCACCATCCCACATGCAGAAAACAGTGTGCATCTGAAATACTATGAGATTACAGGCTGTAATGGGCAAAGGTCTAAGTAGGAATAACTGGTTGGAAGCATTTATTTTTCACTATTCCTACTATTATTCTGTCTGGGGAAATGACACATAAAAGAAATAATATGACTTTATTACGATTAACCAGTAAATAAGTAGCAGACCACAACTATGATACTGTACCGTTGAAGTTAAACATGATTATCTAATTTACCGGACAATGCTTCTTTCCAATCTTCTCAGAAGATATCAATTTGATATCTAAAAATTAGCATTCCAAGAACAAATAAAATAACGGACATTTTTATGAGGATACTGGGGCACACATAATAAGCTGATTGACAAGAAGTGATAACAAGTCAGCATGAGAATGAAATGTATATCCAGAGATGATTCCCCAGTCTGAAGCTTCGCTATCACCTAACCACTTCTTCTGACCTTAGTATTTCTTTTGTTTAATGGTATTTAAAGCTGTCTGAATGTGCTGTTTTATTGTGCGAATTCTTAGCTAAGACCCTCTTTTTGCAACTGATACTGTCAAGTTTTTATGTGAAGTGTTTCGTCCCAGTCACATAGTCACATTCATTCATTTTGTTTTCATCCCAGTCACATAGTCACATTCATTCATTTTGTAGCACTAATTTGTCATTCTAGCACAACCTTATACTCAATTAAGAAATTACCAGACATTTTTATGGGTTTAAAGAGATTTAAAGATACTTTGATCCAAGAAAGATGCAGGCACTTACCTACAAATTAGGTGATCAACATACCATACTATTCAAAAGATATAAGATTTTCCTCCCTGTAAGTCAGGCACAACAAAAGATGGATAAGTTATAACAATCCATTATCTCTGAACTCTCCTTTACCACATAGCTGAATAAAACTAAGTGAAAGAAACTGAACTCTCTAAGTGTCACTTTTAGCAGGCACTGAATAATTAAATTGGGAGGGGGTGGGAGATGGGCATGACAAAGGGAGAGAGGCAATGAATGTTTTTCCTCCACGTTATTTTTAATTCTTCCTTCTTATGATGGTAACCTGTAAACAGATGCATTCCCAAGGCTGTAATAAGCCAAACTCATCTTTGGTATAATGATATTGACCTTTGGTTGACCAGCACCTAAAATGAGTGTATTTCCTGATCATTTTTATTTTGATGGCATCATTTTTGATGTCATTGGTTTTTCATTCATGAACCCTCTCCTACTGTGACATTTTTACTTGGAGCTTGAGATTTATTAAATAATTCTAATACCAAACAGAAAGAAGAGAGCTGGGGATAGGACAGATGGATTCACAGAGGGGAGAGTTTAGGGTTTTTGTTTGTTTATCTCTGGACTGGGTTGTTTATGGGAGCCAGCCCCTGAAGGATGCCTCAGAAATATTGTAGGTTCTCTTTCTTTCTAAAGCCTGTAATAGTGTTTCTAAATTTTGGTGTGTCAAGTAAATGCACAAATGTTGGACTACTGTCAAGTAAATGCATAACTTTCTATTCCTATAACAACTATAAGTTGGCAGTAGCTGCCATGTGCTAGGGAAAGCCAATTTTGGTTTTTAATAGCCAAACATTCACTGACAAGTTGGAAAGGTTATTTCTTGTCTTGCAGAACCAAGGAAAGGCAAACCTTTCAGCAGTGGTTAAAATACTATGCCTCTATTTTGTTGAATGTCAGACCAGACTGATGGTCTCCTCTAGCCTAAAAATGTGTGACTTTGCTCACTTCCTCAACATTGCAATTTTTATTTTGAAAGCCTGATTTGAATCAAAGAGATGTCTGTTAGTCCAAGAGGTAGCACATCAGGGCATTCTTAGGTCCTCCTCTTAGGGGAGAGGGGAGCATCTTGCATATGGATCACACTTCTGGATTTATTTCATGCAAACACTAGTTTTCCAGATGATCAATCTGTAGTCTACTTCCAAATTTTCTATTTTCTTGTCTGGTTACCACATATACATGGCTGTAATCGCCCAGTCCTATGTTTATCACAGTCTGTTTAAATGAGGAAATATCATGATGGGTTTTCCTTTGCAGTCACTGGACATGTATGATTCTAAAGCAATTATTTATAATTGAATTTTTTCTTTAGTTCTGCAATGCTGAACTAAATGATTTTGAATGTTTTGAAGTACTATGGTTCTTTGGCTCATCATTATGGTTCATCATTATCATAGGCTTCTCCAAGAAGAAGCTGTAATGCCATGGTTCTACATTATCCTTGCTTCCTCCTAATTGATATCACAGCTGGCCATTTGGGAATTACAGGGAATTAAATTCAAAGGTGAGGCCAAAAGAATGTAACACTAGAGTGCTGAGGCAGCAATATCAGCCGTAACAAAAATTGGGGGACTTTAAAATAGAGGGAAAATAGTTTGTAAGCAGTGGTTCTCAAAGATAACTTTGACAGCTTCCTTCTACTGTGGTAAAACACATTTTAGTATTCAACATGTATTATTTCCAGGGTTAAAACCCTTTTCTTAACAATCTTTCTGAATAGTACTTCAGAAGTAACACTTGTTGATGCTGTTGTTTTTAAACATTTTAGAGAACAAAACATTTTTCAGGACTAAACCATGGAATATGAAACAAAAGGAAGTTCATATTTTCAGTGCCTTGGTAGTTACTTTTACGTTGTGTGATCTCCACCCTACTCATTTTTAGAACTTATTATCAGCTACTGTTAAAAGAAGTATATGGGAGGGAAAATTTATTAGCTTAGGTCTTTCTTCAGTCTTTGCTCCCTTCATAGGCACATCCATTTTGGAATAACTTTTGGTATATTGTGTTTCATTGTAGTTTGTTTTGCAAAGATAGGTGCTCCACCTCCCATTTGTGTGTGTACTAACGGACTAACTTGCTGAAGAAGACAGTATTCGTGCCTTTTCTTCATTGAAAATAATACCCTTCCCTTTCACTGCAGATTGTTTTATGTCACGTTAATTCATTTAATGGAGTTTTTAATAATTTATGGTTACTTAGCTATAACACTAAAAAGTGATTACTTCAAATGACATTGCTCTGGAAAACTGTTACAGAGAGGATGAGTTCAGGGGAGGAATCCACACACTGTTATCTACTCCAATTTTAGTTCAATAATCTAATAATTATTTGAATTAAATGGTTTATTAGGTACAGAATACATCATATTAAATCACAACAAATAATCCAGGCTATGGAATGCAAGCTGGGTAAAACTCCCAGAAGATAAGTATGTCTCTTGTACCATACAGTACAGAGGAGGCTAGTATGAACAGCAAATTTCAATTGTCTCTGAGAAAAAATTTAGACAATATACATTTCCAGTGACTGAGTGATGGTTATATAAATTACAGTAAAATTGCTTTTAATGGGTTTTAATAAAATAAATCATCATTAATAAGTAGTCAAAATAGTTCAAGCCCTTTCCAAGAATCTTAGCAGATGACATACATGAACTATTGATCACAGTCATGCCTAGGACATCCAGTGACTAAATTAGAGAAGGAATTTCCCAACCTCTTTCAAAGACAGGAAATAAAAGAAACAGGAAAAAAAAAATTGCTACTTTCAGGAGTCTTTCTCACTTTTACACAGTTTTTTGCAAACTAGTGACTGGTTCATTTTGGTCAGCTGACCATTGAAATGAGTTTTACTACCTATTTGCATATGGATGTTTCTATTAGTGATTACTATTGTTTCTATCATACTATCATTTTGTGTTTTCTATTATTTCTATTATTGATTTGCTACTCCATTTAGATTGTGAAAACCTGTTTGGAAAGAGCAGGCTAAGAAATGAACAGAATATTCAAGACTCCCTTCAAAATCTGAGTTTCTTCCTACAAGATGTAGGCTCTCTTAGAAATATAATCCTTTAATATTTCAGTTCTTTTGAATTTGTCTGTTTTTCTTGACTCAGCTTACTGTTAAGGCTTGATATATGGAAAACAAATTGGGTTGTTGTTATGGTTGCTTACCTCCTTCTGGCAGTTGCAATGGTTTGCTGCACTTATGATTCATAATGGTTTCCCATCTGCTGCTTGCTTCTGTTCAAGATGCTGTGCATTTTTAATCTTTAAATTGTTAGGTCTGGGTCTAATCTTTAAATTGTTGAGACTGAGTTAGTCTGGGGACAGGATTCTCCTACTGCCTTTCCTCCCAGGTAGAGGTTGCCACTCTGTGAAACAAGTGCCTATAGTGTATGGAAGGGGATGACGCATGCACAAAATTTCTTTTTGAAGAGGAAAATTTCAATTCAGCTGTCAATACTGGTCCACTGTGGATCCCATTCTGTCTTCAAGAAGAGGATTCTTGACAGCACATGTCTTTGACTGGCTCTATTAAATAGTTACTTTAACACTTTCTTAAAAAAATAAACTAGAATAAAAACTGCAAGTACTGGAAGTAGATTTGGTACACAGGCAAAGTAAAATGTTCACATAATTTATTTAGACCATTCTTGAAAGTAGCTACAGGTCTTAAATACACCTATTTTTAGGGTGAAAACAACATTCTTCCATTTTAAGATGTCAGAAATTGCACATTTTTTTAAATCTTGGCTGAAAATATTCCTTTTTTTTTTTTTTTTGTAAGATTTCTAACACTTTACGTCTTCTCATCCTGGTATGAGAGCCATGAGGTGCAGTGCAGGTTCTCTGTGTTTCATCTTCTGTCAAGGATCTAGAGAGCATTCAAACAGCAAGAGATGGGCAGGAGGATGCTCAGGCTCTTATCTTCAAATGTCTTCTCTTTCTTTACCTTTTCATGGGGACTGAGACAAGAGAAGGGGGAAGGGAAGGGAAGGGGCAGAGTTCCTACTTCCAGAGTTGCTTTATGCTAGTCTAATATATGCAAGTTGCAACCTCCAAAGTGACTCAAGAGAGAGTTAGCAAGATTTGGTGCCTCTTGGAATTACTTATACAATCTTTGGATTATTTAATGTCTCCTTATATAGTTCAAGAAATGCTATGGGCAAATTCTGCCATTCTGAAAGCTGAAATCTGTGGCACATATCAGAGTATAAAAAACGCCTAAGTATGTATGCTTTTTTTTTTTTAATATTATCACAGAGTAACAATTTAATCTTCATAGTCAAGCCATGCATGAAATCTGAACATGTCCCTACCTGATGCCCTACTTGTATTGCAAAATGGGTGTTAGTAAAAAGCATATAAATATTTTGAAATTATTATTTTTTTTTAAAGAGGTCCTAATATATAGCTGATTTTTTTTTTTTTCCAGACTGTTTCTTAAGTCATGACATTCTGAAGGTTCTAAATAAAGGCTGTATCTTCTCCTGTCTGTAATTTGAATAAGATGGAGTGCCTGTTTACTTCTTTGTTAATGGCATATGGGGCACACTGGGCACAGTCATAACAAGTACCCTTTTAAAAGCAGCTTCATTACGCTCCCTTCAGGTACTGGCAAGGGCTTGAGGCGAGATAGTGGGTGAGATGGATCACTGAGCTGATCAGATATGGCAATTGCTGTGTTTTCTGTGTGCTCAAGGACGACATGATTTTAACCAAGCATAAACATTTTACAGCTGGCTGGTACAAATCTGTTTTATTTATTTAGGAGTTAGGGAAGAAGGTATCGTTCCCAAAGTTTGTGGGAAAAGTCTGCAGTATGGATTATAGTATGGATGTATAAGATGATGATGGATTTATATTTAGCTGATAGCTTGTAGCAGACATTTCATTGAGGACCAGAGTTCAGAGTCTGATATTACTTTGTAAGAATAAACAAGTATATTGCTTCCGGTTTTCACAGGGGTTGCCATTTTAGAGGGGAATGAGCTGTTTTGGATTTTTTTCCCCAGGAATATAAAACTTTTTTTTTTTTTTAATTTATTTCTAACCAAAGGATGGAGTACTGGAAATGTTGAAGACAGATGTAATGTCTTATATGAATGTGTGGCAAAAATGCTCGTGTTCTTAATTTTTTTCAAAAACTGGATGTATGCAACATATTTTCTGAAACAACATTTAATTAGAAGAATTACTGGAAGAAAGTGTTTCACTTTGGTATTCAGAAGAAATTCTAACTGAAGGATAAATGAAATTGTGTTGTCTCATAAAGAGATAAGCACCTAAAAATGCTGAATGTCAGGAGAAATGAGGTACCTAACTCCATTAGACCCTTTCATAAACCTGCATAGTCATCTATAATCATCTTAAAAGCCTAAATATTTTCTTCAAGCTTGGCTTCCAGACAGCAGGTGAGGAAAAAATCCCAACTGAGTGTAGTCCCTAAGCACATATTTGAAGTGAGCTCTACAGGAGAGTGATGTGCTTAATCATGTGTGTTCCTATTTCCCAAACTTAAGAAGAACCTGTGACAACTGTTTCAGTAAGAGGAAGTCTTTTATTTTCATGTCTGCAAGCTCTGTGAGCCTCAGTGATCTAGCACTAGTAAAACATGCATAATGAACCACATAGATGGTTTGAAATTTTTTTCCTTTAATACTGTTTCTGAGTGTCATTACAAAACTCATTGCTATAGCTGTGTTCTCTTTTCCCCAGCAAGATGCTCACTATAAAATGAGAAGGTAGAAACAAGAATCTGTTGATGGATTAAACTATAAATACAAATGATAGCAACACTTTAACAAAATGCTTGTTAACTACCCTTTAAATTTAATCTTGGCACTTGTAGAGTCAGAAATTCAGGGAGAATAGTATTCAGCAGCTGGAGGGGATGTAGAAACAAAATAGCTGTGACAGAGACCTGATGTGGATACGTGTGACAGGGTGGTGAAGAGTCCAGTGACACAGAGTCTGGTTAAGCCCCAGAGAGGACAGTGTCCATCCACCAGCTCACAAAAAGGGCTACGTGCACAAACAAAAACTTATGGTGAAAAGCTGAAACAGCAGCAAAAGTAGATGTTTTAGATTCACATGGATTTTAATTTGTTATGTAATGTGCCCATGCTTTATGTTTTCTAAGGGATTCTGAAAGAAAAACATTTGACTTCCTCAGGTTTCCAGTGATTTTTGCAACCCTCTGAGCATTTGAAATGCTTGATTGAGATCATATGCTGTGCTTACAGCTGTGGTATATTTATTCAGGAGTGTGTGTGTATTTAAAATCAATTTGTGTGTATGTCAGTGTGTATAAATATATATAAATATATATAAAAATATATAGATATATTTATATAAAACTGGATCACTCTATTTTCCCAAAGACATATGCCTCATTGTTTGACACATTATGCTGAGGTACTTTTGTTATGACATGGTGTTAGCCTTCATGTCACTGTTGCTTATCATCTTTTGCACTCCATCCACCTTCCAGCTAAACTGGAAGAACGTATTGAGTTTGTGGTACCAGATATGCTAGACATTTGTGGGATGACATTTTATATGTGCTACTTTATTTTCAAATTTCCTAGAAGTTGTTTCAACCACTGAATTTCACTGTTGTCACCACTTCTGCCAAACAAAATACATTAAATATGCCTGTTTGGTGATCTCACTGGCGAAGTGCTGAGAAAAGTGTTAATATTTTGTAGAGGATGTTGCTTCCCTGTCCCTTGAAACATTTCCATGTTTTGTATCACCCATTTTTAGCTGGTCTCTGTGGGTGTGGAATGAGTAGAAAGAAAAAAAATCCATCTGAGCCAAGTAAAGGGATACATAATTAAAGTCCAGTGTCCTAGACTTTTTTTTTTTTTTTTTTTTGATCATGCCTCCAAAGGATTGACAATAAAATGAAGTTTTTCATATGACCTGTTTTTGACAGGTGGCAGCATCTCACCTGCGAGCTCATTGTGTTTCCCATCTGGCATGAAGTGGTAATGACAGTCTATAAATTAAACTATTTTTGTTTTGCCGGTTTATTTATTTTCCATTCCACTAACAGTTGCTTAAGTGCTGATTGTTGCCAGATGAGAAGAGTTTGTGGCAGTGATGCTACTGAATGTCCTTTACCAGGAGGCTCTGAGTACATTACATGGATGTACATGGACATTGACTGCCAGAGGAGGGAACTGCTGTTCCTCAAGCTGCACAGAGTTCCTGGGACCACAGACTGCTGTCTGTGATATCTTTGTACACAGATTTTCAAAGGCAAAAAGTCTTTTGACTTCTTTACAAAGGCAAAAGTCTTTTGATTTCTTCTCTGATGCAACTTGAGCTTTCTCAGGAAGCCCATTCCAGCTGTACCTTTGGCAAAAGTGACCTACATGCTGTCCAGGGAGACATATCATGCTGTACAGTGCCTTTGTTTTATCCATCAGACAGGAGTCCTTATCACAGGCTAGTGATACTTAAATCAATCTAACAGGGATGTTTATTTTTAAATTATTCATAGGTGTTTATGTTACAAAATTGAAACAATTTAGTAAAATTGTTAGCAAGATGAAATTATGCCTAGTTTGCATAAAGTTCTGCAAAGACTTTCATTACGTGGTGTATCATAGATAGTTATTACTAGATAAGAATCTTTCTCTTCATATATGCTTTTGGTGACAGTGTCCAACTTTATGAAAAGTAACTTATATGCAGATCTTGCCTTTTAAGATTTCTCAGTAGTAAGGATTCCAAACATGATCATAGATACCTTGGAAAGCCCCAGACTCAAACTATTGCAACTTCTGCAAAACTTTGCCTGCAATACAAGCCTCACTATATTGTGTCACTACAAAAAAAAAAAAAAAAAAAAGTATTTGAAGCCTTAATACCTGATTCAGATGTTATTTAAATGAGTTTCCACACCTCTTCATTCCATTTTAATTAAAAACAATAAGGGTATTGATTCAAAGAGGATAACCCGATCTCTTTTTTTTTTTTTTTTAATACAGGACTATAGATGAAGACTATCTTTGTCAAAATAAGGACATACAAATAATCTTTTTAAAGTATTGTTGTTGCAAATAAAGCTTACTTGTTAAAATCAAAGTTGAAATTAGTTCTGATTGTGCATTGTAGGACTTACTTTTTATTAAATGATCAATTTTTTCCTATTTCTGGGCTGGTTTTATTTCTGTGGTCATAAAACATGCATTCTCTGCATTTCTTTCACCCTGGAAAATATGTCTAGATATGGGTAAGAAAACTGTTTCTTCCTCATAGGGAGGGATACAAGATGGATACAAGAAGAGAGAGATTTTTGCAGACTGTTCTGGGAAAGAGAAAACTAAATTCTGCCTTTCCATGTGGCAAGACATGGACAGGATCTAGGCTTTGGGAAATACTCAGAATTTGCCCAGTGACTGACAGGCCCTTCAAGATGTGTGTCCCAAATCTTTACTTTCTTTGCATAGATGACCTAGCCGTAGACATGGAGCCAGTTCTGTTTCTTATGATTTGTGATGAAAAGTGGTCACTTCAGGTTTCCTGTCACAGGAAGGGCATTTCTAAGGGGACCATTGCTGATATGACTTGTTTCCTGAAACAAGGGAAATGATAAATGGGTTTCTTATTACAAACAACCAGAATATTCAGCCAGTTGTGTTTTAAATTCCAGGATTATTTGTTCTTTTGTTGATTTTAATATTAATACACTTCTATATTTCACTGGGATTATGGTTTCTTGGTTTGCAGTGTTGCAGAATCTCAAAGCCACAAATGCTGTTAGCATATGTTTAATAGTTTTGCGTTACTATTTACTAACTGAAGTTGAGAACTGCTTCTAGTCAGCAAGCAGGCAATGCATTCAGAGAAAAATTTCCAAATTATTTTCCAGGTTATCATTGTTTTTCTAAAGCAGTACAATTATATGCTAGAATTAAACAAACAACAAACAGATAATAAAATAATAAAACTGATTTCTCCACAAGAAAGTCATATGAATATTTTAGACTACCCTATTTTCAAATCCACAGCATCATCTTCGAACCTTTTTTTCTTCTCCCACTATTTCTTCCCATCTGTCACCACTCACCACACTGTCAGAAATGGATGCTCCCTTTGAATCTCACTCTGGGGGTTTCTCCTTTCCCTTCAATTTCTTCCTCTCCTGCCTATTTTGGAGGCTCTTGCACTTTTTTTTTTTTTTTTTTTTCAGCTTGTTACTGTACACTGCCTAAAATTATGTTCTTGTGATATCCTATGTTAACAAAACTACTTTAGCTCCCATATGATTCTCAGTTTTTTTTTCCTATTTTGTTTCATTTCCTTTTTCTCCAAACCCCCTGTGCTACACAGATGCCCTCTGCATCTTTCTCCTTCAGTCTTTCTTGTTTGCCTTGTGCCGTTTCCCTACCTCGGAAGCATGATGAAGCAAGCCTCCTAATAGGCCTTGATCAAGGCTCGTTGATCAATCCAAGGTTCATGCCTGTAGCTTATTCTTCTTGATTTCACTTCTGTCTTTCACAAAAATCATCAGTCGCCTCCTCTGCTTTCTCCTCCTGTCTTTTGTGATTGTATAATATCCTGATGATGTGTTGTTGACTGGTCACCTACAAAACTGGAGGAGCAAGTTGTCCAAAGTACAACTAGTTTTGAAAGCAGAAAGTGAAGAACTATTTTTGTGATATATTAAATGAACACTTAAATACTTTCTACATTCAGATGAAGTTTGCAAATGCTTCTGGATTAAAAATAATTACAAAACAGGTTCTGATATTCTTACCAAGAATAGTACAACAGCTCCAGTTTGCCACAGCAAGAATTTCACTGAAATCAATAGATTTATTCCTTCAGTAAACGATTAAAAATATTGGAATAAAGTAAAAATCTAAATTCTATGAATTCTTGACTACATCTTAATCAGAAGTTTCATATAAGGGATTACCACTGCTGTTTTTGAGAATGTTTTTCCCTTTTGGTGTTCAGAACCATAGGTACTGGCAAGAGCACAAATGGGAAATGCTAGTTCTTAACTGGCTTGAACTGCTATTCTTTCAGCTGATTCTTTTGCTTTTTTGGCTTGTAATAAAGGGATATTGTCTTTCTTATTTTAAGCAGTCAACCTTTCCAGGTAGGGAATTTGTCTCATTAATATTCATAAAGTTTCATTCAAGTGAAGAGTTCTGTGTTAGTAATAGGTTATTATCATTAAGAACTTCATTATGTGCGGGCAAAGTGCAATTGGGTATACCATTTTCGTGAAGAGTAGCGTAAGGGTATTTATCACTATTCAAAAGCTATAACTGCTCTGCTTGAGGCTTGCAGTGCTGAAAGTGATGGAAAACAAACAGAGGAGATAATAAGGTTATAATAGTATTTTGGGGATTTGCATTGTTTAAAGTGGAAGCATGACTTCAAATACCTATAGAGAAGACACAATTACATGCCTGTTAAAATTTATAGAATAAAAAATTCTCTATGGTCTGCTGATTGTTAAGTCTGCATAGCATTTCTGTCTGCCAAATATTACACTCATACCATCTGAAGTCTGTATTGTAACCCTCCTATTTAATATAATGCTTATACAAGTTAGAGCTTGCAGCATATCTCATCTAAACTGCAAGACCGGAAAAGCCTGAAATACACATATTTGTATGTTTCAATTTATGTGAAATTCAGAGTCAGTTTCCTTCAAGGTTTAATCTAGTTCTGTTATTCCCCTCAAGGTTTTCCATTTTCTTTCAGGTTTATTATACTTAGAAACATCTCTGTGGTCAATTAAACCCTTTTCAAGTAACGTTAAGGTATCATTTTTATTTTTTTTTAACATATTTTTCATTAAACCTTTATTTAGACTAAAACCATTTTAATTTGGCTTCGTTCTTTTCAAGGGTATAATTAACACTAATGTAATGACTATGAAATGCACATCTTTCATATCAACAGCCTGCCTGGATAAAAATTAAAACTGCAGTTGTCAGTGTCCAGGCCCAGTACAAGGGACCATGTGTAGGGTGTGTTTGTGTGTAGGCATGTATGTATGTTTGTGTATGCATGCACTTTTCAAAGTGCAGTCAAAGAATTGAGCTTTTTCACCTTGAAGGTTCTTCAGCTTGAAGGTTCTGGAAGAAACCCTGGCATGAGATAATGAAGTGAAACATGTAATATTGAATGTGTTTCATCTCTGGTTAGGAAGTCCGCACGTCATACAAAAACACTAGTCTTGTTTTCTGAAAATTTGGCTGAAGCTCAGTTAAAAGATCAGCAGAACATTCCTTATTTATTTATTTATTTATTTTAAAATGACTCCAGCTCTGTACCATTTGCAGTGATTCCTTGTCACACAAAGTGAGTACATAATATAATTAAAGCAATTCTAGCCACTGAAAATGCTTAATTTTCATTTTCATTTGATTTCCTTACCAATGCAATAAGTTACCCACAGGAAAAAAATAATGAGTGATCAGAATTTCATTTTCCACCTGAGCATTTTATCACTTCAAAATTAATTTTTAAATTATTTTGCAAACATTTTGAACTGCTCTGTAAGTAAATCTATATCAAGTTCTGCTATTGCTATCTGAAAGGAAACCTTTATTATTTCAGTTACTCCTTTCCCAGTAAGGTATCCACTGAAGATATTTCCTTGCTTTTGTCCTAATGGTGGTACTTTTCCTTTTTTTTTTTTTTTCCTGTTATTGGTGATCAAGATGTTATACTTGTTACTCCCTTTTCCCCCAGAATTCAAGTGTTTTTTTTTTTTTTTTCATTATAGGACATTTTTGTATATTTGTTTCATAGACAGCCATAGTGAATAATAGTGAATTAATTTAAAATGAAGTAGACAGATTTGATCTGTATTCTTTCCTTCATGTTAAAGATTTATTTATTTATTCATTCATTGAGAAAGATGCTCTGTGATAACATGTATTTGACAAAAAGAATTCACAGGAGTGACTGTTATCTTAGAATTCTTTGTGTTTATTTAAGGGAACCATGCAAAGCAAAACCAGAAGAAATCTCTCCTTACAGATTTTATTAGTTATGCAGAGTACCCGCCTAAGTTTTTATATGAAGATTTGCTGATATATTAATTGATTATATCTTTGAACCTCTCATATTTGATCATCCAATAAAACTAACCTCCTGTCATATATTTCATTATTTGGAACAGAAAGACTAGCCCAGATACAACTATTATATCACAGTTCCTTTAATACCTCTTCACAGTTTTGCTAAGCCTTTTCCAGCACTGTATTAAGATAAAATGATAGTTTTCTTTCTTGCTTGATTCATTCTTTCATGGAAGATATATGTACATATTAAATTTATGTTTACATTTTAACTACTGAAGAAAGTAATACATGCAATTCTCTGTAAAAGTGTGCTACAGATTTGTGACACTGAAGCAGAAAGTATTTAAGGCTGGGGGTGGTTTGTAATTCCAAAGGGAGTTCATTGCACAGCTTTGGAGATGTCTATGAGAAGGTTAATCTCTTGCTTGGATGATCAGTATTTTTGCAGTGAGTAGCTGCATTGTGACCAAGAAACAAAATTATGAATTATAGTTCCTCATCCTGGAGATACAGTAATCATCACCTTTTTGTTTTTACTAAGATGTCAGTGTTAAACCACAGTTTGGAAAGCAGCATACAGCTTTGCTTTGATATTTTAATACTCCTAGTCTTTGAGACTGAATCCAAGGGAAGAGGAATCCACGAGGTCAGCAGACTGTGAAATCTGGTCCTCTGTCGCCCTGGCAGTCTTTCAGAAAGCTGTTACTGAACCTTGCTCTTCTGACAGCATAAATCTTCCTTCTGCTTTTCAGGCTAACTGTATCAGTAAGCAGTTCAAACCAAATTGTTCTTTCGCCAACACGGCCTTTTGCAGTCTGTTTTCTTCATTCTTTTTATTTCCCCACAGGTATTCATAGACAAGAGTTATAGCTGATCACAGCCTTTGAGAGGGTAGGCTGAGCAAGTTGGTTTCTTCTGGTTTTCCTTCGTATAATGAAGGGCTTTCCATCCTCCTAATCATCTTGAAACCTTCCCCAGGCTGTGTTTGTCTTTCCTAGCCCTGAGTAATCAGAAATCTATATACTTTAGTTTAGGTCTTAACATCAGTGCCTTGCACAGTGGGACAAAATTCCCTGTCACTAGTGGAAATAATGACCAGGATTTGACTAAGAAATCAAATAGTCCAGACGAGCCTCCTTCTTTCAAAACAAGTAGCAGGGTACACCTGTGTCTATACACTCTACATCTCCAGCATGGGATGAATTTCTCAGCACTGCCTGTGGGAGTAGGCCTTGGTCTGCACTGCTGTGCAGAGCTTTCCTCGGGAACTGCACGAGAGAGTGCTAGCTATTGCAGGCCAAACTGATGGCTATGTGAGGTTAAATGGTGTGGACCCCCCACTGACCCAGGCTCTGCTCCTGTTCACCTTATTAGCATGGACGCAGTCTCTGTGGCTGTGGCTACAAACGCTATGCTGTCTGCTACTGCTTCTCGTGGAAATTCACAATGATCCTTTCACTGAGTCTTATCTGTTGATTTTCATCATTCTTTGTTGATAACTCCTTAACTCCTGACTCAGATTTCCTATTAATTCCTCTGTGTATGAATTTACAATTTTACTGAATTTAATCCCATTTTGTTACTTTTGTCTCCAAGGTCATTTATATATATATATATATATATATTTTTTTTTTTTTGGCATGGTGTCTGTACTCCTTTTCTAACAGTACCTTCCAACTTCATGTCGTCAGCAAGTTTTCAGAGATGACTCTGATGATTTGTGGCAAAGTTGTTAATGAAAGTAGTAAATTAAAATGATCCTGAGATCCTTCTTGGAGGGACTCTGCTGGTAATGTCATATAGCTCCTATGAATATATATATTTTTTTCTTTATTTGCTTTAGCCATCTTGCAATTCCCATCTTAGTATTCCCTATCAGTTTACCATATGGCATTATACTTAATGGCTTTATGAAGATTAAATATAACACTCAATGTAGGGCTTTACATTTTCTAGAAAATCTCTTATTTAAGGCTCTTATTTTATATCTGCAGTATATGTAAAGGACAGCACAACTTGCACTGGTTTTGTTTGTTTGTTTGTTTGGTTTTTTGCTTTGTTTTTTTGTTTTAAGCTTCTTTATGCTTTCCTTTACACCAAAACAGCTTCTTCTTTCTTTTCCTCTCTCTCATGACTTCTAAAAAAAAAAAAGAAGAAAGAAGAAAGAAAAAAGTGATACATTATTTTAATTTTAAAATTCTGTGTATTTCACTTGAGAAAAAAATACTTTGGCTAACAATGTTACCGGCAGAAATTATAGATTTATCTATAAATTGACCTGGCAATTATCACAGTGGAATATTGCTCAGTGTGACCAAACAACATAAAGAAATGGATTTTCACAAACAGGAAAGGGGACATTTCTGTTTTGCTAATGGGAAACAAAGGTATAAAGCAGTTAAACAGTTTAAATCTTCAAGACAAATTTTTCCAAAGATCTCTTGTAAGAGTATGGTCATCTCAGCAAGAATGATCGCAAATGTGCACATAAAATCAGTCAGTGGTCTTGGTTTTCAAGTACTCAATTGCTCATAGCTCAGGAATTAGAAGGGTTACCAAACAAATTCTCATAAATATAGTTTGCAAGGTAATTTGTTAGTGCAAATTTCAAAAGAAGAAAAAAATATGCAAAACATATGTGTTATTCACAAAGTATTTGCTTGGCTTACCTTGAAAACAAATCCTCATAGAAGTTATTTAAGACTGTTTCACAACTCTTTTCTTTTTGCCATTTCCTATAAAATTGCCAACATGAAGATGGTATTTTGACTATTGTTAGAAACTGGTATAAGACCACCACTAATTTTCCATAGATCACTAAAGGGATTTCAGAAGGTAATAATTTAAAGTAATTTTCAACTGGTTTCTCCAAAATCTTTAGTGTTTTTTATCTCATCTACATCACATTGTCTTTATTCTTATTCTAGTTTCTAACTCCCCATATTTCTCATCCCCTTTCCTCTTTGGAGTCAGGAAATTGGGAAGACTTACTGAAACTTATAATTCACAATTTGTGCATACATTTTCCTGTATGCCCTTTCTCAGCTGTCATTTCATTTGCCTTCTTCATAACATTATTCCTTATCTTAAAATGAAATTAAATTACTTCTTCATCTCTTTTTATTAGTCTTATTTTTTTTTACTTTTCTTAGATTATTCCCCTTTTTCCATGTCTGTTTTCTCAATGAAACTTCAAGTCTCTTCTCCAATGTAGTTTTTTTTTTTTTCTATGAGCATTTGAAAAAGTTCTCCTTAGCCTCGTCACTTGTGCACTCCATTATCAACACCTGTCATTTGGTATACCAAGCTGTGAGTTTTGATTTTTATTTCCCTGCTGTTTTGTTTGAATGTGTACAAGTAGGGGTCACTAGAACTACCTAATTTTTACCAGTCTCTGGGTTTATCCTTATTTCTCTACACAGTCTTACAGACTGATTAAGAGTCCCAAGCTGTATATTGAGATATTGGAAATATTCAAAACTCCTCATTAACATTTTTTGTTTCTTTGCTAAACGAAAAGTAATTAGGAGTTCCATTGTGTCATGCAGGTAGTCATTAGTGCTGAATATGACTTGGGAAATATGATAGCTGATCAGAGTAAAGCTTTAAGCTGTCTGCATCTAGTTCATTACAATAACCGTAATGACATCCAAGACACTTTTCATGGTGCAAGCAAATTTCTATTACTTCTTCCTTTCAGCTTTTTGGGATTCAAGATTGTTGTGATTTCATGTATGTGGCAAGTACACCATTCTGTTTTTTTTCCATTGAAGATTTTGTATGAGGTGCCATATTCCAAGTAAAAGACTGATGAATTCAGTCTCCTTTTGCCTTCTTTGGAGCTTCCTTTGAAGGGAATGGTGACAGATAACAGTGATCCCCCAAGGGTCAGTATGGGTCTAGTCTTGTCAAACTTCATCAATAACCTTGGATGATGGAACAGAGTACACCCTCAGCAAGTTTAATGGTGACATGGAACTGGGAGGCTGATACCCCAGAGGGCTGTGCTGCCATTCAGAGGGACCTGGACAGGCTGGAGAGCTGGGCTGAGATGAACCTCATGAAGTTCAAAAAAGGCAAGTGCAGGGTCCTGCACCTATGGAGGAATAAGCCCAAGCACCAGTACAGGCTGGGGGCTGAGCTGCTAGAAAGCAGCTCTGAGGAGAAGGACCTGGGATTCCTGGTGGACAGCAGGCTGACTATGAGTCAGCAATGTGCCCTTGTGGCCAAGAAAGCCAATGGTACCCTGGGGTGCATTTGGAAGAGTATTGCTAGCAGGTCCATGGAGGTGATCCTCCCCCTCTACACAGCCCTGGTGAGGGCTGTACCATTGTGTCCAGTTGTCAGCTCCCCAGTACAAGAGTGACATGGAGATACTGGAGCAAGTCCAACAGAGGACTACAAAGATGGTTAGGGGTGTGGAGCACCTGTTGTACAAGGATGGGCTGAGACAGCTGGGCCTGTTTCTCTTGAGGAGAGAAGACTGAGAGGGGATCTTATCAATGTGTCTAAATATCTGCAGGGAGAGTGTCAAGGAGATGGGGCCAGACTCTTTTCAGCGTTGCCCAGTGACAGGACAAGAGGCAATGGGCACAAACTGAAAAACAGAAGTTCCATCTGAATATGAGAGGGCACTTGTTTACTGTGAGGGTGACAGAGCACTGGAACAGATTGCCCAGAGAGGTTGTGGAGTCTCCTCTCTGGATATATGGATATATTCAAAAACCGCCTGATGCAGTCTTGTGCAACATGCTCTAGGTGATCCTGCTTGGCAGGGGGGGTTGGACTAGTTGATCTTCAGAGGTCCCTTCCTACATCTACCATTTCGTGATTCTGTGACAAAATTTTTGAAATGTGCAGATGTCG
The DNA here is from genome assembly GCF_040182565.1 of Anser cygnoides. Classification (NCBI taxonomy): domain Eukaryota; kingdom Metazoa; phylum Chordata; class Aves; order Anseriformes; family Anatidae; genus Anser; species Anser cygnoides. The sequence continues at coordinate 15,865,551 of NC_089875.1, forward strand.
TCCATTTAGTTCTCCATAGTATTAATGCTGTCCTGTGCTCCCAGGTTCTCTGAGATTAATGACTCTTTTGGAACATGCCCTGTTTCTCCTATATATCCTGGCCCTGCTTCTTCTGGAAACAGGGAGAGGAGGAGGTGGAGTATGCTTGAGGGTCACTCTCAAGCCTGTGCTTTGTCTGTAATCATGCAAAACTGGAGTAAATGAAGTGATCCTGAATGAGTTTGAAATTGCATAAGAATTTAAGCTACAGAACATCTAATATGGCGCTTTTCTGCTGACATTCCACAGCCCTGCTCCTCTACTAATCTGGATAGCCAATAGAACTTATCTAAACAAAATCAGTTTCACAGTTACAAATTTTGATAGAGATTATTTAAAAATTTAGAACAACCTCAAATTTCAATTGTTTCTATCTTTTCCCTAAATTTCAACATTGCGTTATTAATTGAGTTTATACATGGTCTTTCTTCACCCCTCCATCCTTATTTTCTAACAGGCTACAGAACTTGCATTTGTAACATCTCTATTGTCATCCTCATACAAGCAAAATGTTTGTCTCATTATTGTTTTCAAAAAAAAATAGACATATATACATAGTTGTGTGGACTGTATTCCTTATAGGCTGTATGCAATGGTGTCTAAGAGCAATGTGCTGCTTTTCAATACAGGCTGTGAATTCTTTCACAACACATCTGTTACTCCATCCATTCTCAATCAACCATATAAAGCTTGCTTTGCTCGTCTTACTCAAGAACTTTGAAGCTGTGTTTCATCTTTCTGATCTAGCTGTCTAATGCTCTTGCTTTTTTCCCCAGTGTATAGCCAATTTATATGCAATGGAAGTGACAGATTTAGCCACAGGGAATGATGTATGCAAACAGTAGATTTCTTGCAGTTTTCACTGACATCTATCACCTTTTTCTGGTACACAATGTTTACTCCAACAGGTCTTTTTCACGGAATTTAGTCAGCTCGCAGAGCTGTTTTTATGGTGCTGCACGTCCTAGTGCTATGTATCACCTCTTACCCAGGATTACAATGGAAGTGAATCTTCCATAAATATCTCAGAGCACAGAAAAAGGCTTGAATGTAGCATAGAGAACATCTACTAAAATTGGATGTTTATGTCATGGGCTGTATTGTGTATCGTTTCTTGATGCATTGTATTAAATTGCAGAAATGCCACATCAGATGAGCTATGACATGGCATGCCTATAGCATGAGGTTTTATTCCCCTCAATATTTACATTAAATATTTCTTTACTTTGTGGTATCCTTGCATTTCTGAATAGAAATTAGGCAGCAGTTTACTTTCATTTTGACTCCAGAGGTATGAATCATGAGTAAATAACCCTGTCACTCTACGCTTTTCGAAATGCAAGCAAGGAAAGTGAACATACACAGTGGCTGTTTTCCACATACCTTGTTTTTGCAGAAAATATTTACCAGGGAGATATCATTTACCAGGGAGATATCATGAGAAATCATGCCACCTTTCAAGAAAGCTAGAAGGAAAGAAATAACAAAAACCATCATCATGCTACTTACAGGCCTCTGAGATATTATCACAGCATGGTGTTTCAACCATTCCTGCTACCCAGCTGCCTGCCTGGAATGAGAAAAACCCCTGTCACAGAGATGTGGGGAATGAAGAGATGGCAGGAGATGTGGGGATCTCTTTGAAGTTTTAACGGTCTGAAATTATACTATTTCTAGATGTTACAAATTTAAAAGTACAGGATTTTTCTGAATTGGCTATTGACTAAAAAGTGAACATCCCTTTAAGCAGTACAAAAAAATAAAGTCCCGAATTGGGATGAAAGAATGTATATTTTTACATTTTTAATTTCTATATCAGAAAATCCAAAGTGGAAGGGGAGTTATGTGAGAACCAAAATGGAATGCCTTGTATGGCTCCATAAGCAATTGCTCAATATACATTGCTACTTCATAAATTCTCGTCCAGAACTGCTGGGGGACTCTGACTGCCTGGGGAGTGAAGGATACAAAGGATATGTCTTCCTGAGAAGTCTGTGGAGCTCAGCAACTTGTGAAGTGAGAAGCTGGCAGGCAGAAGGCTAAGAGCCAGGGAAACCCCTGCTTCCCTGGTCAGGAGTAATGCATGTCCCAGCTGCTCCATGTCTCTCCAGAGAGGGCTCCAGATCTTCCCTGGCTGCTCCCTGACAGTGGTTCAGGCTGAGATGTCACATCCCTCAGCAGCATCTCTGTTGCAGGAGGCACATCAATCAGAAAACTTTTGACAAGCCTTAGTTAAAAAGTGTTTGCCATGTTTTTACTACGTTAACCCCTTATATTGTGTTAAGCTTGTATTGTATTAGGTTTCAAGCAAATGTTCAGCAAAGGAATGAACCCTTGCTGAAAGCTGTCATACAGGAATGAGAGGATGTTACTGTGATATTTTGGACTGAGCACAAATACCATTAGAAAAAAACAAAATGTCCCATTTTAAACTTTTCCATGTATTTAGTCTGAGTCTGGTGCTCCTTTGGCTAATAATGATTTATTTTTCAATGGTTTTACAACAATGTGAGACAGGTCTATGTTCTTCTGTCTCAGATTCCCCACCTATAAAATGCAAATTGAATATTCACACCTATCTCAGAGGAGTCTTGTCAAGAGTAATTAGTTAATGTCTATGAAATTCTTTAAGGTTGTAGAATAAAATTGCAGTATATTACATACTGTTACATACAAAATACAAAACTTAAGTGTAAAATGCATGTTGTTAGTGCAAGGATCTGGATGGTATCACAGAAGATTCACGGTTGGTTGCTTTTTGGCATTTTGGCAAAAATGAAATCACAAAATGACTTTTGTTTTCAGCATTTGAGTCACAGTGGTTCTTCTCTGTAGATGACTATTTGGTATGTACTGATTGCAAAATTCTTAATACAAGTTATAATGCAGTCTTGGATCTTAGCAGTCTTTGGGATTTCTTCTGTTGCCTAAGCTTAGGCACCTGACTGCCTCTCAAACAGCCGTTAGACACTTAAAGCTACATAACTAAATTGAGACCAGGGGTCTATAACCCTTCCCTGTCACCTTTTCAGGTGGTTTAAGGTAAGTACAGCCAACCATAATAAACATACCCTTAGCTGAAGGAAAAAGACAGGTGGGAATTTCAGAATCAACCAGTGCTTCTTCCAGTAGATTTGTACCAAAATGTTGGCCTAATTATGATCATAGAATCAAAGGGTAATTAAGGATGAAAATCAGTGGAAATTTTGCAGTCTGTTGGTATGGATTATGCAAATATGAGCAGGCATTTCTGCAATTTTTTTTAGTGCAATACCTTACAGTCAGCATTCTCAGGTCAGTAGCACAGATGTAAGCCATTTGAGTTAACAGGGAAACCTGTGGCATGAAGTCATCCTCTCTGCAGATCTGGCACTAGGGAGGGATGAGGAATGCATTTCTGCTACTAAATTGCCAAGCTGTTGCCTGACTGCATTTCAATTCTTGCTTCTGGCAGAGTTTTCTATTACAATTGCTCCCTTCTGCCCCACTTGCTGGCAGACTCCACCAATGCCTGTTTATTATTCTCCCCTTGCTTCTGTTCTTATTCATTCTTTTTCCATTTCTTCTCACCTGACCATGGAAAGCTTTTCACTCATTCTCTTCTAGGCTAGCTGGGAACCAGTATTGGGAACACAACTTTGTTTCATATGCTCATAAAGGCCGCTTGCAGTTAGAAGCAACAAAGAGGTAACTGATCCTCTGTAAACCCCTCTCCCATCAGTGCATGTAAAACCATTCCACAGAGATCAGGTAGTGCTCAGGACAGTCAAGATGGAGTCTTGGAGACTAGCAATGGCATATTTTCACAAATCTCAACTCTTCATGTGATATATGCACTCTTAAAAATACCTTGTATCACCATATCAGACTGTAGGGAATGGTATGTATATTGATAAAGTTCAAGGTAAAGTTTTATTTCCATCCAAAATTGCTTGCCATTCTGAAATTCATACCAGCCTGCTTTCTGTAGATGCAGTCAGATTACTCCTGTGTGTATACAAAGCAATGCAAAGGGCACTTCCCTGTCCTCTCTTTAAGGCTCTGAGGGACATCAGTGAAAGATCTCAGATCTTTCTCACCACTGGAGATGTGATTACATGTTTGCAGAATGATTTTGTCCATTTCACTGACATTTTTTTCTTATTTATTAAGGAAGTTTCTTTATTCCTAATCTATTTTTCTTTTAAAACCTGGCAAAACAATGTTTTGTCTCATTACATCATCCACTACTACTATGTCTTGCAAGAAGTTGCTAAGTCAGATTTTCTAGTAATATGTTCACCTATCTGTGAGTTAATTGATGCAACTTTTATCAAGAATGAAGTAGCTAAAAGAGTTGGCCCTTTTTCAACAGAATCTGTAAAATTTATTAGGGCCATTGCAAATCTCTGCTGTTGGAAATAATACAGAGAGAATAGAAGATGACTAATGAAAAAGAAAAAAAGAAACACAAGAACCTTGATTGATGCTTGTACTCATTACTGGTAGCAGGAAGAGAAAACTGAGACTCCAGGTAACAGAACACATGCTGTAGCAGGAAAAGCTCCAAGGGCTAGGCAGCAATAACTAAAGAAGAGATCCCAGTAGGCTCCATGAGTGTGAACTCTCTCTCGCCTACCAACAGGCTATTTCTCAGCCAGAAAGCTGCTGCCTCAGTGAATTTCCAAGTCTTGTGATTTTGTGCATGTTCTAAACTGGATAACATCTGCAGCCTCTAAAATAACAAGCTTCTGAGAGTTATTTACAATTGCGTTCTCTGTCAACAACTTGGATGCCTTGGTTGCAGAGAACATGCTGTTTGGTGAAGCTGGAAGGTCTTCCTCTGACTTGAAAGGATTTATAGATATCTGTGATAAACAGTACAGTCATTTATTTTATTTTATTTATTTTATTTTATTTTATTTTATTTTATTTTATTTTATTATTATTTTTTTTATTTAGAATGGCAAGTGCCAAGGAAGAACCTCATCCAGCCAGCCATTTCTGTTTTTTCTCTTGTTCTGGGAATATGGCATCTGTCAGTTTCCTCAATAGGGCTTCATCTATCAGTGAAAGACAGTCCTGTCACACTGTTAAGGCAAAAGTTGCTAAAAGAATAAATAGGCTGTTTTCTTAAGCTGTTTTCTAAGTGAGACAGTTTGATCTTTTGTCAACAACAGAGAAACGTGTCTCCAAACATGCTTTAAAACAAACGCCAGTAACTCTAACTGTGGTTTTCTTGCAGACTAGAATTAGAAGGGAGCCTCCTGTGCACATTTTCTTTGATTATATTGATCTAGAAAGTTCTTCAGTAAGCCTGGCTAAATGAAACTGAGAGTCTGTCAAGACTTCTGGCTGAACAGTTTAAAGCTGTCTACTTCCTGATAGCAATACTGGAATCAGAAGTCCTGCTGTGATGGTGCAGTCTACCATGTCACTTCTGTCTGGGTTGCATGATAATCAACTCAACCTGAAATGCTGATGGTGTTAAAGTATTCTGTACGATTCATAACGGTTAACTAAAATGCAAACATCTGATTCATGTCACACAAGAGATTTGCCACCCAGGAAACTCAAAATTATGACTGAAATATCAGCCCATCATGTTCATCTCAAACCCCTAGTACTTCAAACTCATATTGTAGGAGAATGAGTTCAGCTTTCCCAATGATACCTGTGTCCTCTTTGTAATGTGCAAATTTTCTTTCACTAACACCTCTCATTCCATCTACATCAAAACTTAGAGTGAATCTAATGAACAGAGACAAACTGAAACGATTGCCAGCATCAAAGAGAAAAATATTTTATGCTGTGTGTGAAGACAATAATGAGAATTTAATTTTGGTTTTCATTTACTTTTCTTCTTCTTGTAGATTAAAAATAGTCAAAGTATGTTCTCAACTTTTTAAAAAAAGGCTTTCAAGTATTGAACAAATATGCCAGTTATATTTCATTTTGGAATGAATTTTTAGATCAGGGTTTATAATGAAAGTACTGATGAGACATTAGCCATCCGAATGTGAACAGTGTGACTATAGTGTTTGCCTGAACTAACAAGGAGATGAAACATGGTCAAATGAGGATATTTTAGCTGCCATAAACTCCAACTGGATAAGTCTTGAAACCACAAGTGTAAAGGAAAGACATCTAGAACAGCTAAGCAGGTTCCAGTTCTGCAAATATTAAACATCCACATGCACGTTTCTTATAGGTATGAGCTCAGGCCAGAGTAAGTTTCCCAGTAACATAGACAAATACTTTAGACTCCTGTTTAGGATGTTTTCTGAACTTTCTTTCTGGCCTTATTGGCACTGCATAAAAGTAATAAAGGCAATTTCATTGTCACAATGTAGAACAGGTAGAAGTGAGGTTGGAATCAAGCCCTATCATTTCAGTTGATATTTTTACAAAATGAACAAAGAATCAAGATCAGCCTTCTTACACCAGGACTTGCTCAATGGTGATAAAGTTAGAAATAATTGAGCTTCCATTCCAGAAAACAAAGCCAAGGCAATTAACAAAAATTAAACTGAATTAAACTAAAAATATTTAAATTAAACTGAAAATATTTAGATGACAATGGAAAAGTCAAAATCACTTTCCAATATCAAAATGCACATTCATGCTGCTAGCGCTTATCCTAGAATCCTGTCAGCAGGTTTAAGAAATTTAGGAGTGCTATAGAACAAATATAACAGAGGGCGATTGAGTTCTTTGTCATAATGGCTTCAGTAAATTCTGTTACTTGAGTGAGGCCAAAATGAATAGAATATTTCTGAAGAAATATGTAGTATCTATTATATGTATTAAGCAAGTATCTCTTGCTTAATAGGGAGACAGATTTGGGAAGGTTGTGGATTCTATTTTTACACTTTTCTGGACTGAGTGCATACTGTTCCAGAAGGAATGGTATAAATGTTGGAAATTTGTAGACTGGCTGTTTATCAGTTCTTCCTACAGAAATCTCACATAACAGACGTGAAAAAAGAATTTGACAAGTGAAATTCTCCATTCATTCATATACTCTGTGAGATGATAAATTTATGGAAGAGTCTCCTTTGACCCTTTTTTTTTTTTTTTCTGTAGTGTATATATTCCTCCTGCATAGAGAAAGAGAATATTCAATATTTGAATATCTGAAAACTAAAGTTGATTAAGTCTCCTGGCTAATGTGCATTCTTCATGCTAAGTGGAAAAGTTGACTGGGACAAGCTGGTTGCACTCCACAATTCCCTCTTTGAGCTTATGCATCTGCTATAGGAGTTACGTATTAGTTATATAAAAAGTGTTTTAAGGTTATTTTCAGAAGTGATAAAAATTATTAGATTTTCTTCTTTGTTTCCTGTCATATTTGAACTAATGGAAGCACATGAATATTAGTTTCAGTGAAAGGTTTCAGAAAAATCTTCTTGTAACAGTTTGGGAGCTGGCAGCGTCATAGAGTGAACTGAAATACGCCAAATGTAGGTCATGTTCCTTTTTCCCTACTATTAATTCTTTGAATCATCTTTGGCAACTCATTTTCATTTTCTTTTCTGTTCTTTGAAATACAGGACTGCTGCAGTGGTCTGATACAATTTCTGGAAGGGAGGTTGGAGAGCAGGGAAGGAAATACACATTGTTCTGCAGTAGAATGCTTAGGAATTTGGTATGGTATTAAGATTTTATTCATAGGTATTTCTGAGAGTATTTTATAGGACTACTTATGGTTTTATCACTTACATATTGCTGTACTATAACTATGAATATATTTTATAATACATATTTTTACTTGAACTTTCCTTAATGCTGACCATTCTAAAAGCAGTTCTCATTGGATGGCTTTTCCTTCACAGAGATTTTTTTTTGGTTGGTTGGTTTTTGCTTTTTTTTTTTTGTTTGTTCTTTTTTGTTTGTTTTTCTTTTGGTTTGGAATTACCTGGAGCTAACTTTATACTTGAGGCCAAATTTCCCATGGATCTGAGTAAAGGTTTGTGGATTTATTTGCATTTAGACAGCCCTTTTCCATAGAATAAAGGTACTTTTAGCAAAGTTCTCCTATTGTTTGTCCTTACGTTCTGTTGAGAATATGGCTTTTTAATTATTATTACTTTTTTGAAAGTAGACAATACTCATATGTTAATAATCCTTTCTTCCTGAATTCTAAGGGAGGAATGGGTGAAAAAAGAAAAAAAAAGAAAAGGCCAGTTGTGCTAAGGTATGGAAATAACCAAAGTAAACAAAACAAAAAAAAAAAAGAGAGAGAGCTAATGAGATTTTCCCAATATTATTTAAAAAAAAAAAAACCAACTTATTGATTACAACTATGCAACATATGTCTTTCAGTTTTTCATATTACAAGTTTTAGGACAAAGGTCTTAAAGGCAGACATAAGGAATAAGAAAAACAAAAGGAGTGGATTTTTCTAAATATATACGACATTGTTAATTTCTACTTCATTCTGGAATTTAAAGAGTTCTCAGTCTGTTTTTAAGAACAAGTAGAGCCCTTTTTGCTCTTCTATCATCATCATCAATCAATCAATCAATCAAGAGACTATAATAGGTTAAAGTTGAGAGAAGATAAAAGTGAGCAGATCTTTAAATGTCTGTATGGTCATCTTTCATTGTATTATAATGGGGCATTATGCAACGTGCCTTGCTGAACCTGTGTGCTGACATATGTTTGTGGCTTTCTGTTACCTTGAAGTGGCTAGGAGACACTTCTGTCTCAACAGAGGCTGACAGGTTTATGTGGAACAAATATGGGACAAAACATATAAATAATTCCTGGAACAGAGAGAGGAGGAGAGTTGTGTACTCTCCAACACGTATATCTGAAGGACAGACCCTGAGAATCTTTATCAGGCCCCTCTTCTGGGATACATCTGTGTATTCCCAGTTTTCTTTCTGCAGTCTTGAAGAGAACATCTTGGAAGTGAGTTTCAGATGCACCTCCTTCTGGTGTATTTCTTTGCTGAGTAACTCTAGATGGCTCCCTCTCAGCATGTTGACTTTGTCATGCAGACTGCACTTTGTTGTAGGTGCTGTAGTGATGTGCTGAGCTCTTCCACTGTACTGCAGGTGAAACCTTCTCTGGCAGGCCCCTTACCTCTTTCTGTAGTGTTGAAATGCTAAATGCTAGGGCATGCAAAAGAATTTCTTGGTATCTAACCTAGGTCAATTTTCAAAAAAACAATGCTCTAAAATGACATGTCGTTAATTTGCTTCACATTAACTTAAAGATCTGTTACCAGAGTTTGATGATTCAGCATTTTACTTATAAATAATTTCAAATAATAAAAATAAATTTGATTAAAGTAGTCTTGTGCAAATGAGAAGAATAAAAACTCAGTAGGAATAATGATGAGGGTTAGCTGAGACATTTTCCTTTAGCTGAGGACACAAAATACAAGTTAACTTTCCTTTTCTGGTGAAACTGAGGTGAAGATAAAATTTCTTTATCAATAGTTTTGGTAAAATTCTCTGTTCTCTTCTATCCCCCAATTCAATATCAATACAAGTTGTCTCTGAACATCTCTGTTCAGCATTCATGTCTGTGGCTGATAGATTAATTTGCCAGTTACAAGCTTCAAGCAATACTACTGAATTGTACTATTCAGAAGCTGGAAACTATCTATATTTCTAGAGGAAAGTTTTCCTAAAAAAAAAAAAAAAAAAAAAAAAAAAAAGATATCATTGCTCTGTTTCTAGCCTGCTTATTTTCAAACTCTGCTTTATGACATAGTGTAGCTGTTACTCATTCAAATTCTGCACCACTTTTCTGAAGAATAAGTTACCTGATAGATATGCTGGTTGTAGATCCTATTATTTATCAGACTTGGGAAAGAATACTCTCTTGTTAACTTTCATAAATGCAAATCTGTTTGTGGTTAGACCAGTTCTTTTCTACCTTTGTATTTTATGATTTCTATTTGACCTAAATAACTATAAAAGGAGATTTATTGTTTTGCTTTTCAATTATCTCCCAAATATGCTGAGCTGTCATTTTTTGGATTTTGGTGGTTGTTTTTTTTTTATTATTATTTTTTTAATTATTTTTCTTTTTTAGTGTTGGTGACAATGATCGATGGCCTTCATTTTATTCAAATTAATTTTCAGTACCTTTCCCTGTCACTTATAATTGAGCTCTACTATCAATATTCTCCATGTATATTAAGTAAAAGCAAGATTGTATTGCTTAGAGCGCTTCTGTAAATGTATCTGTTTATAGTGTTCCATGTTTCTTTCCAATCTAGTCTTTGAAAGGCTCTTTCAGGTCAAACTTTTAGAAAACTTTACAGAGACTTTTTTTTTTTTTCATTTGTTGTCTTTTCCAGTTGGTAAAATCTGTTAATTAAAATAGGTCTACTTTTCAGTTTTGAGCTAGTAAGGAGGGACTGCAGGTCAAGAATAATCTGAGTTTGTTGCTTCTTTTTGCAAATTGCTTATTGGCAAACTTTTTAATGACTTTACAGTCTGTACTTAAGTACAAGTTATGCAAGATTTATTCCATTCTCTCTTTATGTATTAAAATATCCTGGATAACATTTTTTAATGATACAGTTACTCGTCCTGTGTTTGTTAATGAGGATCTTCCTTCCTTCCTTCCTTCCTTCCTTCCTTCCTTCCTTCCTTCCTTCCTTCCTTCCTTCCTTCCTTCCTTCCTTCCTTCCTTCCTTCCTTCCTTCCTTCCTTCCTGTTTCTTTTTCCTTCCTTCCTTCCTTCCTTCCTTCCTTCCTTCCTTCCTTCCTTCCTTCCTTCCTTCCTTCCTTCCTTCCTTCCTTCCTTCCTTCCTTCCTTCCTTCCTTCCTTCCTTCCTTCCTTCCTTCCTTCCTTCCTTCCTTCCTTCCTTCCTTCCTTCCTTCCTTCCTTCCTTCCTTCCTTCTTTCCTTCTTTCCTTCTCTTTCCTTCTCTTTCTCTTTCTTTCTCTTTCTTTCTTTCTTTCTTTAACTCTCTCTCTCTCTTTCTCTCTTTCTCTTTCTCTCTTTCTCTCTTTCCTTTTTTTTGTTTGGTTTAGTTTATTTCTAAAGAAAGTTTTTATATTTACATATATATATAAGTTTTCATAACTGAAGTGTTGAAGGTAACAAAGAAATAATGAAGTTTTTAAAGCATAACTGCAATATCAGTCAATTCTGACATGGGCTCAGGCACTGCCTCATCAGTTCCTTGGGTGGCAAAAATTGTAATTTCTGTTTTATCACTCAATTTTATGATATGCAGGTCCACAGACTAGGAGAAGGTGCTAGAAGGCAGTCAGTCAGTCAGTCCAGCATCTTTTCTTTCAGTGATCTCCTAGAACAGTATAATAGCTGCGTATCATGCCAGTGAGTCATCCTGCTGACTATTGGTTACCCAGCAGTAACCAATAGTCAGCAAACATAAACCATGAGCAAAAGTAATCAGTGAATAAGCATAGGATGAACAGAACTGACTGTGCACGTTTTGATTAAAAGGCCAAGTGCAAAGCAGAAATGATGATGACAAATGGAAAATATTTTCTCTAAAATAAATAAACAACTAAAATCAATTCCGTGGCCTTTATTATAATGTTGAAAATACTTAAACTAATTATGATAAATGAGGCTAAATGTAGTGTGCCTCACTGACTGAAGATATTTGTACAATGTTTTTATGCCAATACCCAAGACCAAGTTTGTCAGAGTCATTAATCCTTACAAAAATATGGTATACCCTCTTACAGCTGGGTTTAAGGTTTCATACATATATATATATTTGTATTTTGTACAAATATATATATTCCTGTGCATACGAATTTAATGTCAGTGCAGTGTAATCTATTTGAGATTAAGTGTTTTCTTCAAGGATGAAAGTGTTGTGTCTTCTTTAAACTGGGTAGGTAGTATGGATAAGACCAATGACAACCTATAAACTGAAGTATTGACTGAACACAGAAACATCTCATAGTAACTGCTCAATTATGAAAGATTATCTGTGATCATCCAATCTGTAGGTGACCTAGCTCATCTAACTTGGACACATAAGTCCTTTGAATTAATGCCATGCTGTTACTTTGTCATTTGCAACTCCAGGGAATGTAACTTTGTACTGTAAAGAGAGGTAGATTAAATTTAAACTTGGAAAAGTAATTCTGTATTATGCTAGAGGCTTTATAGCATTTTGCCAAAGTGCTTAATATACCTAACGAAGACAGGGGAAGAAATGATAAGGAAAGAAAAGCATTTGAGAGTTGAATAATGAACACTAGAAGGTCTCTATTGATTTGGTAGCAGGTTAAAACTTTAGGTAGTTGATGGAGTGAACACTGAAATGAAATTCATTAATCAGAATTATGGAAGAGCGGTGTTTAAGCTAAAAACATGTTGACCTCTCTGCCATGTTTCTGATTGTGCTGAGAGAGGAGACTCAAAATGTGGAGTTCTGAAAACCTGGGCATACTACACCATAGTGTCATTGTTGTGAATGTCAAGGTAGCACAATAGTAAAACCTTCCAGTGATATAAGAGTAATGTGCAAATGTTATTGTGCATAACTTCTATTTATATTTTTGAAAGTTTAAATACTTCTCTATCTAGCTACCTTTTAGAATATTAATACAGTAAAGAAACAAAATTAAGTAATTTTGCTGTGAAAGTAGATGTGACTTCTACCCACATAGTATTCTCTACTGGATCTTTGTAGCTTTGTTGCCAAATCAGTTTTATAACTGCATTTCACTTTACATATACATTTATTTGAAGGATTTATTAGGTTATGTGATAAAAGCTCTCTTGCACACCCACAAAGGAGATCAGAGAGACAAGGGCAGGAGAGGGAGTCCAAATAATATCCTGCTAGGATACTCTTCAGCCCATTAGTAGGGTGTGGGATACATTGTGGCATGCAGGGGAAAAGCAGTTTGGGATTGCACAACACTTACAGAATGTTCAGGGGAGGAAGCAAAGGCAAGCAAAGGCTATTCTATTCTATTCTATTCTATTCTATTCTATTCTATTCTATTCTGTTCTGTTCTGTTCTGTTCTGTTCTGTTCTGCTCTGCTCTGCTCTGCTCCGCTCTGCTCTGCTCTGCTCTGCTCTGCTCCGCTCTGCTCCACTCCGCTCTGCTCTGCTCTGCTCTGCACTGCTCTGCTCTACTCCATGCCATGCCATGCCATGCCATGCCATGCCATTCCATGCCATGCCATTCCATTCCATTCCATTCCATTCCATTCCATTCCATTCCATTCCATTCCATTCCATTCCATGCCATGCCATGCCATGCCATTCCATTCCATTCCATTCCATTCCATTCCATTCCATTCCATTCCATGCCATGCCATGCCATTCCATGCCATTCCATTCCATTCCATTCCATTCCATTCCATTCCATTCCATTCCATTCCATTCCATTCCATTTTTTTTTTGTTCTGTTCTTTTCTATTATAACCTCCAGGCACCTCTGCTGTAGATTTTTCTTGGCTTCTTAATTAGCTTTGGTGTACTATACTACTGCTATATGCACTTCCTGTTTCCACTGCCTTTTCACTCTCCCCTGGGGTTGCCTGATGTTTCCCAGAGCAATACACATTGAAGAGAGCCTTTTCTCTTTCAAAATCTTTTTTATTTTTCTGTTTAAGAGAGAACCCCAATATCACTGGAATATGAACACTTCTGCTTTTTGTAATAAATATTATTTAAAATGACTGGGGAAACCTTGGATTTGGCTTGTGGACTAGCTTGAAGTGAGTCTGTCCACTCTAGGCAGTGTAATTTTTGTCAGCAGCAATGTTAATACAGTTTGAGGAGGTTAAAGGAAGCATTTAATCTTTTTTTCTTGTTTATTTTAAAGCATTTTGTTATGGTTTCTGCTGCTTCTGGGCTTATAAATCATCTTTTGTCCTCTTCTTGTTCCTGTGGTGAGATCTCCTCCCAGTCCATGTCTTCTTGCTGCAGCTGGAGTGTTTATGGCCTTCGACCCAATGTCTCTTCAGAGATCTCTCTTAAATGAAATTTTCTGCCCTGCTGCTTTCCTTTTCCTCTTATTATTGACCTTTTTTTTTCTTTTCTTTTCTTTTTTTTTTTTTTCTTTTTTTCCCCTTTCCTAAGACTCACACTGTCTCTGAAGTCCTAGGCAGCCCAGCCTCTTTGGCAGTCTGTCCCAAATCTCAGGATAGGGAACTGTGTCCCTAAATGCTTTCTGTATTCCCCAGTTTTCTCCCTTTCATGAAGGTGGGATCCAGCTACATCCAACTCCAGGTTTTTAATCTCTTTAACTGATGGAGGCCAGAAACAAACACAAGACTATTTAGCTTCAAGAAGAAGAGCTGTAATGAGAAATAACTGGTAAGAAATTCCCAATACATACTCCTATTTGAATCATTTGTCTGCAATTTAGGGTGAATACAAAGTGACTAAGAAAGTATCAGTGGATCCAGAGGCAAAAGTGGCAGGTGCAAGATCAGGGCTAGTACTAGCAAGAACAGGGTTTATATGAACTGATACAAATGATAAGAAGTTATGATAAAATGAGAAATATTAAGAAATTTAGAAATGATCAAAATTATCAGTAAACAGGGTATGGAAAGAAAAAATATATGTCTACAGATTTGTACATGTCTCAACATCACCCCTGTCTTTTGAAATTCTTGTTGAATTTGTCAGTAAGGAAAGGCAGGTCAGTAAGGAAAGGCAGCTTCAAATTCATGAAGAATTTATCTAATGTGTTGCTTGTTCTTGTACAGTTAAGTGGCTACGGAAGAAATCCCATTACTCCTCCTTTCTTTCTACCATCTTTGATCTACTGTTTCTGTGATTCCAAGCTCTACACCTACTTTTTATACATGTTCAGGTATAATGTAATATTCTGGGTGCTGATGAGTCTCAGATTCACCTGCTCCACAACAAAATGACTGAATTAAGTCAAGGGAAAAAATCCTATTGTTCACATGAACATCATTGCTTGTATGTGCAAAAGGAACATTGACTCTTCTGTACCTTATCCAGGTGTTTTAACATCTTTCTGCATCAAACTCTGTGCATCTGCTCTATAGAGAAGAGACCTTAATCTGCAGAACTGCATTTTACAACTTTCTCTGACCTTTTGTGATGCTGTATTCTGACACCTTGTGATAATTTCTGATACCTTTCTCTGATACATTATGATGATTTATTCTGAAATCGTGTTTCAAACCAGGGATTTCTTGGGGTTAGTAGTCCATATTGTAGTGTTCTAAGTCAAAATTGATGAAAATAACAGATTATTTCCAGGGATTAGCCTAGGAATGGTGCACATTTATGGAGCATTTGTATAGAAAGAGCATATTTACACTGAAGTAATTCATCCACTCATGAGGGTTTGCACTGTCATACTACTTTCCCACTATCCTGGGTGACCTAAGCACAGTGAAGTCCTTAGCTGGGATGGTGATATCGATTAGCATCCTAGCATGGCTGATCAAGGAATGCTTTTAATGAGTGATATGGTTTGCTAAATTATAGATTTGATTTAATAGATTGGGGATCTGAATAACTTGGTTGTGACTTTGATGCAGTATACAGCATCTCTAATTTGATAAGTCATTAATCTGCTGGGTTTAACTAAGTAACAAATTGCAGCTTTCATCAGCTCCAGAAATAAAATGAAGTAGAGTCCAGACACTCTCTACCTGACATGCCCTTTCTCAGTAATTATATTGTTCAGGTGATCTCAGCTTCTATGTTGTAACTCATACCTTAAACTGCCACCATTAACAGCAGGTATTTAATGTTAGGCAGAACTTCACAAGATTTGCTAGTCATCAGTTGTACCTTGAAAACTAATGTTTCCACAAGCAGCCCACTACTTTTAAGAATATCAATAAACACACCTGCTGATCCTAAACCTAGGTATACCTACAGTTTTCTAAATTTGTCTGGCCCTACTCTATTTACTAACACAGAATATCCATTAGAATGTGAAATGTGTTTTGTTGTTGTTGTTGTTGTTTTTTTGTTTGTTTTAGCAATATTTTTAATAGCTTTTACTAGATTGGTTAGATATATATGTGGCCAGCAAAGCCTCTGATTGCTCTGAACACTAACAGTTCTTACTTATCCTCACAACCGAGAGTAAATACTTCTAAATGTTGGTCAATAATTTTGAAGTTTGTCCAAAGTCCAGTTTTGTGAAAATTTCTTCCAGTATTGTCACTCAGATTTTCATAACACTGGAAACATAACACATTCAGAAGTTCTGACAGGTCTCAGAGCTCCCAGTCAAAGACCATCCAGAACTTTTCAAAAATATTCCTGCCAAAAAAATTGTTATAGCAGGGCTTTGAGATTTGAAAGCTTTTACATTTTCTTGAAAAGATGTTGACAAATTAATTTTCTAAATATTGATGAGAATGGTGGGGGAGAGAAAAGTTAAAATTCATTCACATATGATGTGCATTATCTCCTTGCCTACGAAAGTTACAATTTTTATCTGAAAGCAGTGAGTGATTAGTGACATTATGGAATCAAACAGATTTCTTTATTTTTTTTTATACATTATTTCTCTTACATTTTCATTGTAACATAATGTGGTATTATTGATGAATGTGATTGGTATTGGAAGAATAATAGTCATACCCAATACTGGCTAAATCACTTTGCATTTTAAGAGGTCTAAATATTATGCAGTTAAAGAATGTACAGTGCATGTAGAAATAAAAATTTTGAGCTAAAAGTTGCATGGAGAAAATTGATCTTACTGGAGAAAAACTGAAGATGAATATCTGACTAAAATCTAAGTGAAAGATACACTTTCTTTATACATTTTTTTGACTGCCGACTTATTTCTAAACTGAATTAAAAATATTTTTAAATAGGCTTTAACTTAGTGAGGGAGACTGAATGTGTTTCATTATTTTAGGAGAGAGTGGATCAAAACAAACAAATATTGTACTGAGGTACACGCAGGAAGGGGGCTGGGGAAGAGACTTGATTTCCAGATAAAGTAGACTGAGGAATTTAGAAATGTAAATTCATTTGGAGGAAATGCACAAGCCCTAGGCACCCTTCAGGCCTGCTTAAGCCCTCTGTGAAGGCCAATTAGCTACATAGCATGAATTTTCAATTCCAGATAAATATGCATTTTGCAAGCAGTCTGCAGAAGAAGAATTATTTCTTGGACATGTTTATGAATAATTTGAAGTATAGGATGAACATAGTCATTTTAAAAATACATTTACAGACAATTTATAAATGGGTAAGTAATAAAGACTCGAGCTTAAGAAATATTTGTCAAGAAAGCTGATTTTTCTGTCTGTTAAAAAACTTGTTTCATTGTAGGGAAAATGAGGAATTGCCCTACCATAGGGGAACAAAATATCCCTTAAACCTCTCTGATATGCCAAAATGAATTTTTTGCTATTTTATTTTTTGGATTGGAACATGTTTTACTGAGGAAAGGAGTGCTTTCAGCTTTGGAGAAGAATATGGACAGAGTGAGATTTTATGGTGTGGGAGTCCAGGGGCAGGCCTTTATTCACTCTGTTCCCTTTTGGGGAAGGTTAGTAGTAATCTGACCCCACAGAATCTAAAATTAGTTCCAAAAAAAACCAGAAGGTGTAAGGATATTCACACTTTTCTGTTAGTTCTTTCTGGTTTCTTTTTTTCCTTTGCTTTTCACAAGACTGATGGGGTAAACCTTTATAGTTCTGTAGTAAATGTTATAGGATACATGTCAGATTGTACACATATTTATGCTTTCACACAAATTTACTTTTGTAACAAGCATAAGATGAATATACTTTTCAGGCTGAATACAGAGCAACTGGGCAGAATATTATTATTATTATTGTTGTTATTATTATCAGCCTGAAAGAAGAGGTATTTCTACTTATCCTAATTTCTAACCATAATTAATTCATGGCTTGTTTATACTCATTTGTCATTGTGCCAATATTTTACTGGTTGCTTAAGTAATTTTTCTCTCCTTTCATGTTTACATGCCCAGATACATTTATAGGGAACAGTTCATATCCCTTCTCAGACATTGTTCTGAGAAGCTGAACAAACAAAGCTCTTTTAATCTCTGCTTGTAAAATAAATTATCATTTATATTGCTTAAGCACACTTGTTTACTATGAGGTTATTTTTGTACTGGTCTGTGCTTTAATTATTCTTCAACTTTCTTATTTGTTAGGAACAAACAAGAAAAATGAAACTGAAAAAAAAAAACCACAGACAGTATTTTCTGTGCCAAAACAGGCCTGGGACCGATGACGTTGTATTTATAAATGACAACTGGATAAACATGTGCATAACTGATACACTTATATTGCATGAGAGCTTTTGGAATAGGATCTTTTCATGCACTACAACACAGAAAACAGCATTTGCAAATTCTTACCAGGAAATGCCAACTCAGGAAAACAGTTCCTATTAAAAGCTGAACTGAGATACATCCTTTGTGAAAATTCAGCAGGGAAATTTTCTGAATTCCATAACTGTAGAGACTACTTGCTGCAGATACAAAAATATACAAAAATATTTCCTCACTGTATGTTAAGCTTACGATGATGACTATATGTTAAATTTACAGTGATGGTGATGAATGGAAAGCACAATTTCTCTTCTAGTGGATATTGCAAAATTTTGACACACATTTATTCTCCCAGACTGGAACATGACTGTGATAGAAAGCTTAATGTAGAACATATTCATAAAGAAAGGTGGTTTTTTTGTTTGTTTGTTTGTTTGTTTTTTTAAAGTATTTGAAATTGCTTTCTTTCTATAGCTCAGATGAAAACATTAACATTTTATTTTGGGAATGTGTAGATTCACAAGGCTTCATTCCTTAGTGGTACAAACCTTTGTGCAAATGGCAATGACTCCTTGTCTTCTGGCAGCTATTCTTGGTAGCACTGCCATGTCACTGGGAGTGCAGCACATCCTGTGTCAGAGGGGTCATTCTGTCTTAGGAGTTGTCAGAGCCACAGCTATGTTCATCGAGGAGAATGAGAATCTCAGAATAATAGCTATATATATAGACACGGTGGAAATCTGATTAACAATAAATGTTAATCCCCAAGTGGAACAAACTTATGCCTAGTTGTGTTTTGTGCTATTCTAGTGCAGTCCAATGTCATGCAGCTGTACCAGCAATGGAAGAAATATGGCGACAATTATGTGGGATGTTCTTTGGAGTTAAACTTTCTATTTGGCAGAGGTTAGTCACTCCAGTATCAAATGACTTTTTGTTGTTGTTGTTGTTAGTTTGCTCCTTCCAGTGCGCTCTTCCTTGGCTGCTAGCTGTGCTTCTGGCTTACTGTAAATGATACTGCTTTTCTTTTCAAAATTCATAAACAGGACGGAGTAAGGTTTTGAACAGCACAACATAGGACACAGAAAATATCCCAGAAACAGAAATAGTGGGGAGCACTAGGCAGGTATCTACGCTTGTGTTTCTATAAGCCACCTCAGCTCAGGAGGTAACATGGCCATGTTTCCTAGCAGTACACTTGATCTAATTGATTTTGGGTTGACCAGAAGGTTTACAGTCTTCACATAAATGCACCCATACACATGGATGCCTACACTATTTTCAGGCTCTTTCACCACACTGTACTGTCATGTGAATTTTATCATCTCAAAGACAGCTGAATGATCTGTAAATAGTACTTTGTTACTTGATGCAGGTATACTTTAATTCATTTATTTATGTAGCTGATATTGCTACAGTTGCTTCAGTTGGACTGAACTAATTTCCAGGGATGCTGTTTTGCCTAACTGGTTAGGTTAAATTATTTGTAAAGGAGACATTTCGACTATACAGTGAACTGGCAAATAAATGTATAGTACAAAGGAACTTTTCATGTATGACAAAATAAAAGGATGCAGATAACTAGAAACAATCATAACAAGTATGTTATGTGTAATTATAATACTACCATATTCACTTAAATGTCATCTGTGAAATGTTTTTGTAACAGGAGATTGCAATAAGGCCTAGATAACAATAAATAATGTTTTAAGAGCCTCATCTTCACCTGTCAGCTTAGAAACCTTCTTTGATCTGCTTTTAGATTTAAGCTTTTAGGTAATTTCTTTTAACCCTTTTCAGTTTGTGTGTCTTTAAATAAATTCATGTTTAGACTCAAGTATGATGGATGAAACTCAAGGGGAAGCACAGGCTATGTGGGGATTAAACAGGAGGAAACTCAGTGTTGCCAGCTGTTTTGGGACTTCCACAGTAACTGTAACTCCACAACGATGCTCCTAAACCCACTGCTTCTCTTTCTTCCTTGGGACTCAGATAAGGAGCAGATTGCAGATATTTTCAGCAAAAGGAAATCATGTGATCACCAGATGTTAGAACTTCACTTGATAGCCATCATGATGATTTGGTGGAAAGGAAACTGGAAAAGAAGCATAAACTCCATTTCTCGTTACAAGGTTGGCCTGGTGTGGCTGAGGGCAGCACTGCCACACCCAAAGGGATGGGACATAAAAACATCTGCCTGCTAAGTGACTGGACTCATATCCTACGTAATATGTGTCTAAGGTTCATACTGTCAAGCTCAGTTATTGGTTGATCCAAGAATATGTGGTATTCAGTTCTCTTCTGCTTTTGAATTTTAGATATCTGATTTTGTTTGTTTGGAATTTTGAAAGGTGATTTGTTGTTGTTTTGTTGTTGATGTTGATGTTGTTTTGTTTTTGTGCGTGTTTTTTTTGTTTGTTTGTTTGTTTGTTTCTAGCCCTCTGCGATTTTTATTGTGTTTGTTGTTGTTGTTGTTGTTTTGTTAACTCTTACTCTTTTCTAAGATGGAAACTATAATTCTCAGTTTTCTATGAGCAAACATGAACCAATGGAAGCTATAAGAGTAATGTCATTATAAAAGCACACTAGAAACCTGAGTTTAGCTCTTTTCTTTATCAAACATTTCATTGTAAGACAGTGATAAAACTTATTTTATTTTTTCTCCTTTTCTTTTTTTTGCCAGCAACTATTCTAGTCTTTCACAGGATGCTACTATTTCATATTGCCGTGCTTTACCTCATACTACACAGATCTTACCAAAATATCATATAGCCTATATGGCAAGTAAAATAGTTACCATACAAAGTTTTTACAAATGTGCAGCTTACGATTATAGTGAGCAATCCCCAAATATCAATACATTGTATTTTGTAATTAGGTTTTGGAAAGGTCATCAGTCTACAAGAAGTAGAGAAAGCCCTGCAGCTTTCCATTTCTTGGCTTGGCATTAGCAGCCAGCATGTCAGACCTGGCCTTTAAAGACAAATTTGACCTACAGTAGAACAGGTGGTTCAACTGGTGCTTTTATGGAGGGAGCCACTTGATAGGCAGCAGATCTGCAAGCTTCTATAAATATTTTCTTGAGCAGGATTTTGTGTGGGATTTAGTCTTAGCTGTTGCTTTAGTTGAAATACTGCTGACCTGATTCCCTTCTCATGCTCATGTAACCCTACTGACTTCGACAATGCTTCTCTGAACACTGGTATCAATGAATTAAAGAGCAGATATTGTATTTCTAAATAAATGTGTGAGTCACTGCAGAAAACATTTTGATATAGGATGGGCACTCAACCAATTTGCTCAGAGTAAACTAGGTTGGACTGCATCAGCAACCTCATGCTGATCCCTTCTTCATGCATTTTAGCTGACAGAGCAATTCACTCAACAGAAGTTTGCTTGTCTGCCCATACCCTTACTCTGCAAATAGTCTCATTGATTTCATAGAGTGAGGTGCAGATAATTTCTTTTGGAGTCTGGTCTGCAGTAAATTAAACTATAAATTAGCCTACTACTTTGGTTATCTGCTCACTTTGGGGTACAATCAGACAGTTCTCTGCAGATTCCTTTGCCTCTGGGTGTGCAAATACAACCACAATCTGAGTGCTTTGAATAGGAAGGAGAAAGAGGACATGAGGCAAATATCTTCAATGTGCTACCCATAAAGCAATGGGGAATGACACTGCTGATGGCTTCCTAACTCTTAAAATTAATGCATCTGCATTGTCCAGCCTGTGAACCAGGAAAATATATTAATTAGCAGAACTGGGCTTAAAACAACATAATGCTTCATATGGGCTTTCCTGAATTTTCCTCTGGAAAGCAAAATGCTTCTTTGTTAGAAAAAAGTATGAAGAAAGTATAAATAGAACCTGGAAACAGTTAAAACATTTTTTTTTGTTTTGTTTTGATTTTTGCTGATCTTCATTTCAAAAATAGACAAGCTGATTTAAATGTTTTTCATTTTAACTGACAATAAATGGGATTTTTTTTTTTTTTTAAGAAATGCGTGTTTTATAAGGGAAGCACTGACAAGCTGTCTCATTGCTTGGTACTGCCTGAATATCAAAACAGTTATTTTAAATGCCTGATCTACAAATGATATTTGTTTCCCAATCCAAAACAATAAATAATTCTAGCAATTTTTCAAGTTATTTAGCAGCCTGGCATTTAGTGATGGCTGCACAGAAAAAGACTATTATAAGTCAAGAACAGGCCTATAGCTCTCTCTCTGTCTTGCTTTTCCTTTTTTTCATCTCAGATGACCCAAAACATCATTATTTTTGTAACATGAGATAGAACATGTCACACTTCTGATCTTATGAATAAAATGTGCTCTCATTAAAAGTGAAAACAACTACCCAAATGCCTCTTTTTTTTTTTTACCTGCTTAAATGGGAATCTCCAATTAATTGCCACTTCCACAACTTAATGCAAACCCAGACTCTGAACACAGATCTAATTGAGCTTCTTTTTATATCAAATAATATGGGCTGAGCAGGAGATGATGTCAATCCTTGATTACCATCAATAACACTATTCTAATTGCTGTGAATATCTCACTGTATCTGTCAGAGAGGTGATGCTCATATATATGAAAAATTTTGGCATGCTGTGCAAAACCATTGCTACCAGGACAACCAGTGTGGCCAGTATTGGGCAGGTATTTTCGAATATTTGTAGGAGTAAGTGCTGCATAATATGCTATATAGGACATATGATATATAATCACATTATGAGTGAGGACAGTGGTATGGTTATTTATACCGTAAGCAGATAGAAATGCCAGAGGTAGCAGCAAAACCAGAGTATTTCATTAGCTAATTAGCAGCATCAATAATACAGGGCAATCTTCAACAAATATTTGCTATTTAAAAGAGGTTTTATGAAGAGGGAAAAATTTCATAGATTTCAGTTCAATATCATTTCCTCCCAAGTTCACCTGCACAGTTAAGCTGAAATGGATTAAGCTGATCCTCTTTTACCATTATTTGCTTTTTCCATTTTCTTGCTAGACGCATCACATGAATGAAAAATTGTCATTCTGGATGAACTTTCATTATATCAGAAAGCCTGATTAGAAAGTAAAGAACAGCTGGGCTACATATTTTATGAGCTTCCTTTGAAAGAAAGGTCTTTGAGCATACTTCTGTCAGTTGGTATTTCTCTGGCTCCTTCAAGTTTCCTTTACTTTCAGCCAACCATCATGTCTTACTAATATGGCATAGTAAACTTACCAGAAAAAGAATGCATTGAAAAATAAGGTCCAATTAAGGTGCAATTTAATAGAGAGTCTTTTTTTTTTTTTTTTTTCCTGTAAAAGAGATGTCTGTTTTTCTTCCTAAATCCAGGTTTTAATCTTGTACTGCTAGTTGGGAGTGTGTATCCCTGAAATACTGGATCTTTCTGGAGCTCCAGAGTTTCAGATCTGCTGGTAGCTGTGTTTCTGTCAAACAACCATCAACTATTTAAGCTCAGAAAAATAAAGGCTCTGCTGACATCACAGAAGTGATCTTGGAATATTTTTTTGAGCCTGCACAACTTTACTGATTAATTATGGGTAATACTGAGCACACTCAAGGAAATAGGAGTTTAGATGACTTCCCATGGAAGAAAGCTCTTCACTACTTTTTACAGTGGCAGATCATTCAGTCCCATCTATCTTGGTTCCTGCGAAAGACAAAGAGTAAGAGCAGTGTTTGACTCCCTTTGCTTATTTTTCTCAACTATGGTGGTCTGTCTGTTGCCCACGCCGCCCCACCCCAGCCGTGACTCAGACAGCTTCTTTCTCAGTTACGTTTTAATTCTCAGCTACCTTCTGAAGGTATGAAGAATCCTTATCATGTATGTGTATCCTTACACATACACCTATACGTATACATATACGTATAGGTGACAAAATTTGCCAATTTGCTAAATCTTACTTTATGCTGCTCACGTGGCACAGTCCAAGGACGGCTACATAGCAGAGATGGTAAGAATATGCTTCTTAGGAGCTGAGTGAGCCTCATGGCACATACAAAGGAGATTGTTAGACAGAGTACTTTCAAACCAGATTTTCTTGAAATGCAGTCAAAAGTGAACTGTGCCAAAACAGTGGAGATATTATCATGGAGCACAGACAGAGACGTCAAATTCATATACTATTATATTATTTTTTTAGTTGTAACGTGCTAATTACACTTCTTCCATTCACTACTAGAAAATTCCAAAGTTGGCTCTAGTTCTAAATACAAATTTAGTGTCTTTTAGTATATTTCAATATTTAAGCAAATTAGTTTGTTTACAGTGAATCAAGAAATCTTTCAGAAAGAAAGCAAGGTTGCATCTTAAAATCTTATAATGTAAAATGCTGGGTGATGCTGCACATCAGAGATGGATTAAATCTGATGCTGCAGGGTTTTCTATTAATCATCCCCTTTTCAATATAGAAAACACAGTTATATATTTTTAACATACTCTCTCCTGCCCTGCCCCCCATCTTTATATATACAAGCATTTTGTCTTGGAAGCTCAGCTGCAGGAAATACCTTCACTGTCAGTTCTGCCCCTAATGAGCTCTTACTTTACAGGAGTTTTGGGTAGTTTTCTGTGTTAACATTAAATAGCCCTAATCTTATATTACTTGACTCCTTAACCAACAGCTCCCAAGTGGCCAGGAAGCATGCCTGTTTTGTTTGTTTCTTTGTTTTTTTGTTTGTTGTTGTTGTTTTTTGTTTTTATTGACAAACACCTGGTGACCCCAATTTTAGAAAATCTGTGTCACAGCTTTGTGTCAGTTCCTACTGTTCTGTCACTGACATCTTATCAATGATGCAGCCCAGAAATAGTGAACATCATAACCTTTATATACATTTTATTGATATTATCTTGTTTTCATTGATTGTCTGTCACTACAATGGAGTTGTTGTGACGTATGGTTTTCTGCCACTTTTGCAGAGATGTTCTTCTTGAGCTGAAAGAACTGTCAAGCCTGGGGAGTATATTTTACAGCCTCGTACACAACAGGACTCACAAGCATTAGCCCATCAAACTCATAATTGTGTGAAAAAGAGCAGGAAGAGAAAAGAGGAGAAAACAGGAAAGGAAATAAAAAGGAGGAGTAAGGAAGGATGTAAGTCATTTTCTGAGATTCTCTATTGGTAAATTAGCTCATTGGACTGCTTATGTAGAGTGCATCTGGAGGAGGCATCTTGTTGATACTTCATATGCATAAGGTGGCAGTGCCTGAGCCTTCTTGAAGAAGGGTGCTAAATGACTTACAGAGTCTAGTTCATGAGAGGCTAAGGCACTGAGTAGATGGAAAGGAAGCAGTAGGAGGGGATTTGTGGAGAGAAGAGTGCTCTTGAACTGCAGTGAAGCATACAGGCTTATATTTGCTCTGAAGCGCCTACTCAAAAACCTAACTTCAGATAGCACAAAACAAATACAAGGCAAAAGTATTTAAGATGTAAAATGGAGTGAGCATTAGTCACAATCTGATGATGTTTGGCACTCTACTGTTGATATGCTCTCTTAAGAATATGCCACTTTCTTCCAGACTTTCTTGTGACAGAAATAAAACATTACTGAATTTGTCCTTACTAAGTACATATATACATAAGTTTTATGTAAACAGTAGATTAACAAGGAAGGTATTGGCTTTATTAGTAAACAATGATTCAAAGACATTTTAGGTATATAAAATACACTTTTATTTGCTTTCTGGAAAATGAGTAAATAAATCATGTTCTCTTGAATACGTTTATTTTATTTGATCCTGTTATGATGAAAAGTGTTCATGTCCATATTTAAAATATTATTATTATATATGATTATGTTATTATTTATAGAATACAATCTAGAAACATTCAGATTCACAGGAAACTTCTGTTTGAAATTTAATTGTATATATATCTGTTATTTAACATTATTTTCAGGCTGTATGTTGTTACAGGCACAAACTAACATGGAGGGGAGGGTAAAAGAAAGAAAGGGACGGGAGATGAGTGGAGGGGAGGATAGAGGTGGCTGAATGAGTACAGCTAATGTGGGGGAAAGTAGAAATTTTGTAATGTAATATATGCTGGTAATAATTAACTCTATGATCTTCTGTCATTCAGAGCATGGAGTGAGAATGGTTTGAAAATTGACTAATTGAATACAAAATAAGGCTATCTTTCTTTTTTTCCTAACCACCCCCCAACCCCACCTCCACCCCAATGGGTGTTCCAACAGGAATAATCAGTCTGCTCTGACCTCAGGCTCCAGCATAATCCAAATTAATGTGTCTCTGTTGAGGAATTTGGTGGCATTAGATTTTCCATAGTTAAAATGAAGTCAAGACAAGAGAAGTATCTTTTACACTGTAAAATATACACAAATCTCTGTTTTACAACAATAGAAGTGGGGCCTAAGGTATTTAGGATTTCAAAAATATGCTGCATTGGCAGACAGATAACTAACACTTTTGTGTGATTCTGCTAATCTAGTTTTCCGTAATTCAATCTAGCAATCAGGCAAGAGCCTTTCAAAGCAGTGCCTATGTATGAAGTAATGTATGAAATTTTCTTTTAACTTCCAAGATTACAGAGCTTTAAAAAGCTTGTTCACCAATAGCTTTGTTCCAGATACTTCCAGCAATGTTAAAAATAACAAGACCCAAAGCTCCAAGCCTGTTCCTCTTTTAAATATTGCTGGTGGTCATCAGGTAGCACTTCAGGGGGGTTATTCATTAAAATATTGTAATAGAGCCCCAAATAATTATTTTCAAGAGTGTCTGAAGGGCACTAGAGATCAGTAGCAAACAATAAATTAACTGAAAAAGAATTTAACATAATGTCACACAGTGCAAATAAATGGTGTGAGTTGCACTGACTGTAATTAACATTTAAAAAAGAAAACTGGGATTTGCATATTCTTCTAATAGGCTAAGTTTCCATCTTAGAAATAGATCAAGCACAAGAAACACAAAAGTTCTCATTTCCTTTAAGAATATCATTAAAAAAAAGTGCAACAAACTGATTTATTCATAAATGTGCTGTCACAATGCCTGATGTCTCTGAACTGCCCTGATTGTTAAGCAACCATGTGGCCCTGGGTTAGAAGGTCAGGGCTCCACTATGCCCTGGGGACATATTATTCTCATGCTGAAGAACCAGCCATTTTCCCTCCCTTACTGCTGTCCCCCTTCTCAGCTGAACTGGAGGAGAGGATTCAGTTGTGGGGAGAAAGTGAACAGTGAGGAGTTTGTTCTCTCTGCCTTCTGCATTAGCATAAAAATTGCAGAGAAAGAAAAGTATCTACAGCATTACAAATACATACTAATTATGCAAGAATAGATCACAGATGTTTTCTCATTGTGAATGGCAGCTCACGCCACAAGGATACTAATTGGTTTTAGTGGTGGCACTTTGGAGGGTCCTGAATTGCTCCCTATACAGAAATACTAATGAAAGTCACATTAAAGTATGTCCTTAACTTTCCTTTTGGAACCTCTTAGGATGATAAATAAATCTGCTGTTCACTGTTTCTTGAAAAATATTGTGTTAGTACGGAAATGTGAACACATAGCTGGAACTGAGTGATTATGATGCTACTAGTGAATTGAGTTTTATTGTAAGGTTCAAGCTGGCAGGATTGCTAATAAGAAACACAGTTTAAAAAGGGGTGCTTGTTCTGTTTGCATCTGTGACTACTAGGCCATCAGGTGATGATTTTTGCCCTAACCTGTAAACGTTAGGTACGTTAAAAAAGACCAAGCTCTCATACTTCAGTAGGCAATCCTTCAGGCATATAGGTTGGGCTTTTAATTCAAAATTCATGCAGGAAGCGTCTAACCTTTGTGTTGTTTTGTTGTTGTTGTTTTTGTTTGTTTGCTTGTTTTCATTTTGTTTTGGTGCATTCCTAACCTTCTTGAGAACAAAAGCATTTTTTTCCAACATGGGTGTATGGTGGTTTTATCCTGCTGGGCAGCTGAACTCTAGCACAACTGCTCTCTCACTCCCCCTCCTCAAAGAACAAGGGTGGTGGTGGGGGAACAATATGATGAAAAAGACTCAGAAGTTGAGATAAAGACAGAGAGATCACTCAACAATTATTTTCATGGGCAAAAAAGGAGGGGAACTTCTGCTCCTTGCCTGGAGCACCTCCTGCCCTCCTTCTACACTGACCTTGGGGTCTGCAGGGCTGCTTCTCACACCTCTCTCCAAGCTGCTGTTGCAGCAGGTTGTTTTTTTTTCTCTCTCTTTTTTTTTTTTTTTTTTTTCCCCTTTCTTAAATCTGCTGTTAAATCTGACATGGGGCAGCTTCTGGATTCTTCTCACAGAGGCCACCCCCACAGCCCCTCTCCTACTAAACCCTTGCCACATAAACCCAATACAGGGTGAGACTTCATATTGTGATGGGTCCTGGTTGTACTGCAGTTTACAGAATGGTGAGCTTGATATGGAAGTGCCTTTTCTGTATATGATAGAAAATCTTCTGTATTAGTTTATCTAGGATGAAAAAAGAAAAATTAAAGCTGCATGTCATCTAATTCTGAAAATTGACCAGATGTCAAAGTTATTAAGAAGCAGCATGACAACCTTTGGATGCCAACCCTTGAAAATAAGACAAGCAAGACAAGGAAATATTGAAATATGTGTTCTAAAACAAACCCCTGAGTGTGTATATGCATTCATGTCTAACAAACGTAATTTCCTTCTACGACAAGATCACACAGCTAATTGACCAAAGGAATCCAGTCAATGTAATATTTCTGGATTTTAATAAAGCTTTTGATACTGTCTCTCACAGTTTCCATCTGTACAAAATCACCAGAATACAGTTGGTTAAAAGCATAATAAGATGGGTGAACAATTGGCTTATGGGTGAGGCCCAGAAGGTTCATGTACATGGGGTTGGATCAGGCTGGCAACCTGTCACTAGTGGGGTTCCCCAGGGCTCCATTTTAGGGCCAGTCCTTTTCAATGGTTTCATAAAAGATTTAGATGAAGGACTTGAAGGTTTTTTGAGCAAGTTTGCAAATTGGGTGGAGCTGTTGACTCCGTCGAGGGTGGTGAGGCCTTGCAGAAAGATCTGGTTAAATTAGAGAGCTGGGCAATCACCAACCATATGAAGTTTAACAAGAGCAAGTGTTGGATTCTGCGCCTGGGAAGGGGCAACCCTGGCTATACATGCAGACTGGGGGACAAGATGCTGGATAGCAGTCCTGCAGAAAGGGATCCTGGGGGGTTCGATCGACAGTAAGTTGAATATGAACCAGCAACGTGGAGTCCAGAAGGGCCAACCGTACCCTGGGGTGCATCAAGAATAGCATTTCTAGCCAATCAAGGGAAGTGATTGTGCCGCTCTACTCTTCACCTTGAGCACTGTGTGCAGTTTAGGGTGCCACAGTATAAGATATAAAACTGTTACAGAGTGTCCAAAGGAGGGCAACAAAGATGGCAAAGGGACTAGAGGGTAAAACGTATGAGGAGCAGGTGAAGTCACTTGGCTTATTCAGCCTGGAGAAGAGGAGGCTGAGGGAAGATGTCATTGCAGTCTACAAGTTCCTCACGAGGGGAAACAGAAAGGCAAGCACTGAGTTCTTCTCTCTGGTGACCAGCAATAGGACCCGAGGGAACAGCTTGAAGCCCCCTGAACAAGGGTTGTTCAGTCTAGATATCAGGAAAATGTTCTTCACCGAGAAGGTGGTTGGCCACTGGAACAGGCTCCCCAGCGCAGTGGTCACAGCACTGAGTTTGTCAGAGATCAAGACGCATTTAAGCAATGGTCTCAGACACGTGGTTTAATTTTTTGGGTGGAGTTAGACTTAATGGTCTTTGTGGGTCCCTTACAACTTAGATATTCTATGATTCTATGATTTTCTTAATGGTGAAACAAAAGTCTGTCTACAAATATTGGCTTAATCATTTGCTTTCAAGAGTCAGAACTATCAGTTTGCCAAATCATGGAGAGCTGGAAAATTTCAACCTGTAATTTTGGTGATTTATTATTTTGGTTTTCTCAGGAAGGTTATCTTGGATATAAGCTCCACAAATTATTTTTAAAAAAGAACACAGTTTAAAAATAAAAAATTAATAGAGGCATTTTTTTGTTTGCCCATTCCTTGCTGTCTTTCTTTCTGTTCCCTTACAAAGACTGTTGGTTGTGTAGGATAGAGTGGAGGTGGGTAAGCGTGTGTAAGGCTTCATCGACTCTGATGTTGTGAACAGTCAATGTCTGAACTGCCCTCTAAAAGAGCTCTGTATAGGTTATGTAGGGTCATTTGCAATCTCACTTGTAATGTTGACAGCAGAAACTAGATAAACAATTCAATTATAATACTTATTGTTCTATGAAGAAGCTTTTTTTTTTTTTTTTTTTAATCTGCAAAACACTTTATAATCATTTCTCATAAAGTCCACCTTTCACAGATAGGGTGCTGTGTGCAGATACTTATCAAAATCTGAGGAAAAAGTAGGAATAAACAAAAGTTCTTCTGCTTTTTATTTGGATTTGAAGCTGTTCTCTGTGACAAAACTAATCAAAAAATGCTCTTTTTATGGTCCAATTTTTAATTGTTTCTGTGGTGTAATCAGATCTTTATTGATTGAAAAACATGCATCTTACTTTTTTTCTCCAAAGATAATTGATTTTCACCATTTATTTCCAAAAAAAAAAACTCTACGCATTCATTTTTATTAAAACTTTTATAAATTATTTTATTATTTCCTACTGAAAATTAATTAAGAGAAACATGAATTTTTAAGCATCTCCTAGCTATAACATTTTACTTATGAATTTAGTATAATTACAGTATTTACCATCTTTCAATGCTAATGTCAGTCATCAGCTTCCAGGAACCTGCAAGTTCAACATAGTCTAATATTTGAAAGTTATATCCAGAAATTGAATATCAAAGTTTCTATTAAAAGAAAAAGGAAATAATGCATGTTAATAACATACTCAGTGTGAGAAATCAGTCAAAGAAACAGATTTTTTAATGTAATTTTATCACTCACATGGGGAAGCTATCAGTTCCTCTGGGCTTTACTATGGGCCTGGTTCTGCCAATATGGAAGATCTGAATCGAATGATTCAGATCTTGCTAGTACTAATGTAAATTTCTCTTAAATTTAGTCAAGTTTAACTGCCTATACAGATGCAGACAGAAGGGAGTTCAGATACCATGCAAATAGCCTAGGCCTCTTTGGGACTAAAACTCAGGGAGACCAGTTATGATAAGGCAAAAGATAGCACCTTGTTAATACAGGTTTTGAATTCATGTCCAGTGAGATCAAACCATGGAGAGAGGATCTTGTGTCTGTCCGTCTGCAATTCTGTGGTCTTACCCTTGGTAATTATCCCAAACACCAAAGAAAGAAGGGAGAAGAGCAGACTTTTAGCTTTTGGTCCAGAGTTTCTTGAATGAATAGTATTTAAGGGAATAGAGGGGTAAAGAAGTGTAAAACAGGACAAGATTATATAGATTTTAAAGCATGACACTCAACTCATGAGCTTTTTCATCTCGTTTTCCAGATGTCCTCTTGAGGAGGGGGAGTGAGAAAGCAGGTGGGTAGGAGTCAGGCTACTGGCTGAAGCTAATCCACCACACATAGCAAAACAGAGTCTCAGGCAACCCACAGGTATTCCTTATATCTTTACATGATGAAGCTACATGCTGATGGGGGTCTGTCTGATGAAGCAGAGTCAGCACAGAGGTTCCCAGACTGCATTAGTCAGGACTCACGATCTCTGTCCTCTCTCCTTTCCCTACTGCTGAGTCCTTATCCCAGCCTCTCCGTCCTCTCACGTCTGTCTCAGACCACCAGCCTCCCAGCCCTTATGGTTTCTGTCACCTTCCTGACATCCCTCTATCCAGACCTTGTTCCTCAGATCTGCATTTTCATTCTCTCTCAGGTATCTGGTGCCATTGGCTTAGGTTTGGAAGGGAGGACAAAGCACATAGTATAACTTACCCTCCCATATAACCTTTCCTACTCCTTCTTGCCTCTCTGAAGCTCTAATTCTGGGTCTTACAGCGTGGCTGATGCTCTTTTGTACTTTTACTTTAAGGTGGAGACAGATCACAGAGACAGCACCCATGGGCATGCAACTTTCCCATCTCCTGTCCTCCTGCAGCATGATGTTGTGCCCAAAAGCACTGGAAAAGGTCTCCACCAGCCACAACAATGTAAGATCTTGTTAAGGGAGGCATACCTTGCTAGTGGGAACCGGGGATCTGACCTGAACTCCAACTTAATGCAAGATTTTGTCCAGCATATCCCATCGAGGCCCAGGAACACATGCTTTGCAGCAGCAGATGTTCCAGGAAAACAACAATTTTGATGAAACCCAGAGAAAGAGAGCCTACCACTTTCTTTAATAATATATAATAATAGCAATTAATCTCACTGTTTAAAGGTGTATTTTTTATTTAAATATTTTTATAGGCTTTATTTCCTCTTTTTTGTCCGTGTTATTATATTTTCATATCTGACCACTTCTCATACTCATCAGTAGGCTGACACCATCCTGTACCAGGTTATCATTCTTAATGATAAAATAAATGATTTGCCATAAGAAAAATAATTCTAAAAAGCAGATATTTATGTAATGTTAATACAGCACTTAGATGAAGATCCTGAAAATTCCTGTATAGCTTCAAATGCCATCATGAAAATTCCTCAGTTCCAATAAAAAAGATTTTATTTTCCCCCAGATAAAAAAGAAAAAAAAAATATTCCTGTGCCATGTAACTAATATCAGCCTTAAAGAGATGCAAATGTAATGTTGGAAATACAGCATAAGAATCAATTTCTGAACAAAACTTTCAAAGCTTCATTCTTTTCATTATTCTTTATATATATATATATATATATAAATATATATTACCAGAAAGCTGATATTTTGCTTTACATAATAACTAAATAAAAATGAGAAAAATCCAGGGTGTGTTCATAACACTGACTGCACATCTATTGCAAAAGTTAAAATATAATTTCACAGGTGAATTTATATTAGAGATGCAAGATGAGCTATGTGACCTGGGCAGGCAAGGCAAAATGCAATGTTCAGCAGTGATTATCTTTAGGAAGAAGAATCCATGGCATTTGTATGAAAACGTGTATAGGTGGGTAAAGCGAGCAGGTTGTAAAACGAACACTGACAAGGTTGGAGGAATCTGTGTATGAGCTAGAGGGCATGCATGTATATGCACAGAAAAAAAAATAAAAAAAAAATAAAATATAAAATAAAATAGAGAAGAGCTAAGCCGTGTGTCAAAATTGCCTAAAGTTGATTTCTGTCACACCAGCTTCTCAAGCAGAAGGGGAATATTCAGGCAGCTTTACTCTCCCTAAACACCAACAGGTCCACCAAATAAAGCAAAAAAGACATTTTAATCACCAGTGGTTTGTCACAATCTTTGGATTCTGTTTGTCCTCTAAATGTATATCATGTTATTTCAGATCCTTGTCATTCACATGTCACCTACACTTTCCCATAGGATTATAGAAGCTTTATCTCATTCACTGTCACTTTAATCTAACACATGGGGCTGTCTGCCTTGGGAACAATTGGCTTTACTGATAAAGATTTAGGCCAAAAGACACATTAACTACTTCAGTGTTACCCTTATGTTCCATCACTATGTTTTCCCTCACATCCAATAAGGAATGGAGATTCTCCTTAGTCCTGCTGTTGATTATGTATTTATAAAAATATTTTTATTGTCTTTTACTCTAGTAGTCAAATTAAGTTCTAGCTGGGCTTTGGCCCTTCTAGTTTTCTCACTGCATAACTTCACAACATTTATTGTCCTCCTGAGTTGCCTGCCCCTTCTTCCACAGGTCATAAACTCTCTTCCTGAGTACTTGAAGAAACTCTTGTTAAGCTGGTCTTCCTTGTCAGCTTGTCTTTCAGCATATAGAGATGGCCTGCTCCTGTGCCTTCAGGATTTCCTTCTCGAAGAATGTACAGCCTTCCTGGACTCCTTTTTTTGTCTAGAACTGCCCCCCAAAGGATCAGTAACCTGGGTCCCTAAGCAGGCCAAAATCTTGCCCCTGAAAATCCTGTTAACAAACAACAGCCCAAGTGAGGCATCTTACTTTGTCAGTTCCCTCACCACCTGTGTCAGCAAGTTATCCTCCACACATTCCAGGAACTTCCTAGTCTTTTTCTTCTCCGCTGTACCATTTCTTGCAGATGTCTGGGAAATTGAAGTCTCCCATGAGAACAAGCACTAGTGATCATGACACTTTTGCTTGCAGAATATTTCATCTGCTTCTTCATCCTGGTTGGGTGGTCTGTAACATAGTCCTATCACAATACCTCCCTTGTTGGCCTTACCGAAAGACACTCAACCCTTTCATCACGATAACTAAGCTCCATGCCATCAAGACCTTTCCTAATGTAGAGGGCTACCTCCCCTCCTCTCCTTCCCTGCATCTCTCTCCTGAATAGCCTGTAGCCGTCCATCTCAGCAATCCGGTCACACCCACGGCCATTCCACCACATGTCACTAACGCCTGTGATATCAAAGTCCTGATACTGGTCTAAAATTCCAGTTCCCCTTTCTTATTTCCCAAGCTACATGGATTTGTGCAGAGACATTTAAGTTGGGCCCCTAATGAACATGACTTGCTGGCTGTCATTTATTCGTGCTGCTCTACAGGTGTTCTCCTGCTGACCTCGGCTACTTTTCTGGAAAGACTTGGGCCTCCCATGAGTGGCACTGGAGGATATGGTGATACGTGGTGATATGTATGTCATTGTGATAAACCAGAACTCCAGAATCCTGATGTTGAGATGCTTGCCTAAGTGTCATGTTTGGTTGGTTGGTTGGTTGATTGGTTGGTTTTGTGTGTGCATGTTTCTTAAATTATCCTTGGTATAAAGTCACATTTTTGTTATAGCCATACAGTAGGCAGGAGAAGGGACAGCATAAGGAGTCCCTGTCTCATGTAGCCTGCATAAGAACAGTTGTGATTTAGCCCTGTGACCCATGTAAGATACAGAAGTCCAGGTAAACCTGAGATTGACTATTAACCTGAGATTTAAACCTTAGCACGTTGCCTCCTGAATTCAAAGTTAGTGAGACTCTCCTAGTTAGAGGAATCTGGGTTTAGTAGGGTAGCTAGTTGGCTCTCTGCCCATACCAACCTTCTGATTCACCAAAAATGTAACGGAGAGCCTGCACCTCTTGAAGAGAAACATTGCTTTATGTTCTCCCTTGTACTGTTTGCCATTTGGGATGTATTCCACCTCCTGGTGCTTCTCATTTTTGCACAGTGCCTAATGCAGAGCTATGCTAAATGCTACAGTGTAGTTCCTGATAATTCACCAGATAAAAAGGAAATGCAAATATTATGATGGTGTGAATGCTAAGCAATAATGCACCTAATAAAATGTTTGCTGGTGGAACTCTCTCACTTGCTGGCAAATATCATGACCCATATTATTCAGTGTATATTAAACAAGCTGTCGGCTAAGCATATTTGTGAAAAATAATACTGGATGAAAAATGCACTTTGGGTATTCTGAATGTCTTCAGTATTTAATGTCTGCTTGCTCAATTTGCCAGATCCAGCATAAAGTATACTAGGCTACAAGGACATTGCCCTCCTGTCAGTTAACATACCCATATATTGTCAAATAACAACCTGTCAAGAATGTAGATTGTCCCATAATTTAAATGTGTTGTACAGCATAGCAAGCTCACTATTTCTGAGCTCTTAAGTATATCATAAAAAAATAAAAATAAAAAAATTACACTGATAATTTTCCTTAAAATAATCAACAACATTGAAGTATGAACTTCTGGGGTGAAATATAACAATTTGTAGAGAGGAATGTATGGAAATTTTCCGTTCTCTCTCTTCCCTAACCCCTACAAAGTGGGGGGAAAATGCCATGAGATTTGGAATGGACTATAAACTTTTCACTTGGATGCTCCTAGTTCAATTTGGTCTCACAGCAGGCAAGTATATATTGGCCATGGAAATTGAACTCACCCTGGACACATACACATGAGGTTATTAGAAAAGCAGAGGAGAAACTTCATCTCTTCCAGGGAAGTAGGCTCTTCTCTGGGTATGAAACCTGCTTTTAAAAATGTGATGGAAGGAGCTAGGGATGGCAGATAGCACAGGTGAAGAAAGCTGTTGCCTGGGAATAGGGGCCTTTCTGTCATTCACCACCACCTTTACCAGTCCCGTGGCCAGAGCAATGCCTGGAGCAGCTGTAGTCCATTTCATCATCCCTGCTGGAAAGGCCAGAACCAAGAGGAGTGTTTCCACTACAAACTGATGTGTATGAGGGAAGCTGTCTTTGTAAGTAATTCAGTACCTCATTTGGGGGATTATACAATCGTATTGCAGTTCCATAGTATTTTCCGTACAAGACTTTTCACTTTATAGTCTTTAGAATCAGTTTTCTATCCTTCCATTTTGATAGCAATGTTTCCCATTCCACATCCTCTGTCATTTCTAACTGCAAATCCTTGGCACAGTAGTAACTGTCCCTCCTGCTTCTATTTTTTTCTTACAAATTGGTGAAAGTGATGTTGGCTCAGCTATGCTAAATAAGTTTTATCCGACTCCAAATTTGTGTCATTTAATCTATTTTATTGTTTTTGAGCTCCAATGCTTCACAAAAATAAGTTATTTATTTGTTTTTTCTTTGCTTTAATTCATCCTGTGTACAAATAGAGATGTAATGTGGTCATGTTGACTTCACGTCAGACTAGTAGACAATTCATAATTTTATTCCCCATTATTTATCCCCATCAAATCTATCTCAGTTTCTACTTTCTTTCTGGAGCCACTCAAAGACATCATTACTGGAGAACTATCTTTGATCACTTGAAATAGACTTATATACTTTTTCAGTGAACAGGCAGACATTACTTCATATCTCAATAAAATAAGTGCTGGGCTGACATTTAAATGTCACTTTGACACAGTCCTGACCCATGCATCTTTTTTTCCTATGAAAAGCTTCAAAGCTGATGTCAAATTCAAAACTATTTAAATCAATCTTAAATGAAAAGAAAAAAAAAAAGAATAATTACATGGCAATTTCTAGGGACAATTATTTTTTATAAGCATAGAGAAACAGTGATTCTTGCTTGTCATGAATCTTTAATAAAGATTATAGAATATATCTTAGCAGATACAAAATTCACTTGAACTTTGCGAGCCCCAAAATTTGCTTCAGGATGAGAGAGAGAGAGAGAGAGAGAGAGAACCTCCCAAGGCCAGTTTTGAACTTCTCTTGTGCTGTACAAATTCTCTGAGTAGATAAAAAATACCCTTCTCTTATCTCTAATATCCGAGATTAGTGAAAATGGCATCATAAACATCTCACAACCTATGAAATCACTGAAAGAAACCATATTGAATTCAGTAGAATTTGGCTTATTTTAGGACAAATCAGTGATTCTAGCTGTGATAAAAGAGCAAGTCTCCAGGTAACACAAGAGGAATATCTAAGATGTGATCTAATCTCTGGATCTGTCCAGAGATACAGCTAGGGGTGGTTTCAGGATTAACATCTTCATGTTTTCACAATGGGAGCAAGGACAACTGTAACTTTAGAAATAGGAAGAGTTCTAAAGATGAAGTCTGGTTACTACCTGTAAACAAAAGAAAATAGTAGTTAAAGACTATGTTGTTGTTGTTGTTGTTCAGTTTAGTAGGATAGCACGAATAAGCATTTATTTACATTTCCCTGTAATCCTTTAAAATAACAGCAACAAAATGTTTAAATACATGAACAACTCTATAAGTAATACTGTCATTATTCCAGTCATTTCCAGATTACACAGGAGTAAATATATGTTACAGTAATCCTTATATATTTATCTCCTCTTAGGCTGCGTATTTTATCTCCAATCTTTGCAACATCATTTATAATTTTTTTTCTTCATGCTCCTCATTCAACTGGTAAGTTTTACATTCTGTCTGTGTTTCCAGGGAAGATTTACATTTTCAAGCAAAAGCCATTTAAGTGTAATACAGTATTCTAAAAGCCTTGACTCATTTTCCTAACCCTTGAGGGCATAAAATGAGATAAAAATAGATGGGTTTGCCAGTTTCTCTGAAAATGCCCTTGACCAGCAAGATATGTCCAGTAGTTCATAGCTGTTCTGTTCTTTTTCTTCTCCTGAATTTAGGAAAACAGCCTATTTTCTTCAAGTAGAAATGCTTAAAAAAAGTTATCTTAAAAAAACTTTCTCTTCCATAAAAGTGGGAAAACATTGTAATGCACTTAAGGCCAATGGAAGGTTTATCGGAAATTTTGTATTTTTGAGTGTTATTTTCCTCTGGTTGAGGATGCCAGGTCCAGAAAGGAGATATTTTTAGCTGAACTTCTCAGTTAGGTCCAGTCAAACATAAAGGTTATATATTTGCTTTGATCTCAGTGTTGTTTCCTGAGATGCTGAGATGTGGTCCTTGAGACTTCCTCTGCGTGTAGAATCATAGAATCATAGAATGGTTTGGCTTGGAAGGGGCCTTAAAGATCATCTAGTTCCAACTCCCCTGTCAGTGGCTAGGGACACCTTGCACTAC
The DNA here is from genome assembly GCF_040182565.1 of Anser cygnoides. Taxonomy (NCBI): domain Eukaryota; kingdom Metazoa; phylum Chordata; class Aves; order Anseriformes; family Anatidae; genus Anser; species Anser cygnoides. The sequence goes on from NC_089875.1 coordinate 15,904,334, forward strand.
ACTGGATTGCTCAAAGCCACATCTAACCTGGCCTTGACAACCATGGGACATCCACAACTTCTCTGGGCAACCTGTTCCAGTGCCTCACCACCCTCACAGTGAAGAAATTCTTCCCTATATCTAATCTAATTCTACCCTCTTTTAGTTTAAGAAAGAAAGACGGACGGACGGACGGAAGGAAGGAAGGAAGGAAGGAAGGAAGGAAGGAAGGAAGGAAGGAAGGAAGGAAGGAAGGAAGGAAGGAGAAAGGAAGGAGAAAGGAAGAAAAAGAAAAAACACCAAGTGTGTGGTGCCTGCAAATAGAAACTGCCAAGCATAGTCACAAAGCATGACAGAAATTCTTACATATGAAACAAAAGAAATCAGTGTGCAGAATGTGTATGGAGAAGTAACGTTGATGTTTATAAGAGTCTATAAACTTTTTAATTGTTTAAAATTAGATTTTCAACTTGTATGCTTCTGAATAAGGCTTAAATAATGTATTTTATTTTTGGTGATTGATTGTATAACTCCAGTCCAGGGAGTTTAAATCACATCTCCTGTCCACTTTAAGAAACAAAATTATTTTTGTATCTTTGGCATCATGTATCATGTTAAGTTTGAGCCATAATGTAGTGTGTGGGGGGGAGCAATTCTGTCAGTGTAGTACATAGCCATGAGGTCTGTATTATTTGTGTCATTAAAGCAGCCTCAGTGTAACAGGATAAAGCTGTTATCCAGGAATACTAAGTTACTTTCAGCCACCCAGTAAATGTATTTTTGTATGGCTTGCAAGCAGGGTGGCAGATGAGGGCATATGTGCAGAGAGAGACCTTCTATTTGGTATTAGGAATGCTTGCAATGAATTCTTATTTCCCTTGTTAAGAGTTGTGCTTCTCAAACCCTTTGTACTTTAGCTGGCAGGCTGCAACCCAGAGGCAGTCTTTTCAAGGATATAGGGAACAAGAATGAATGTGCAGACACAGCCATGTAACTGTAAAGGTAGATTACATTTTGTTGGTATCTCTAGGTCTTGTCAGATTATTTGATAAACCTGTTTTTATTAATGCCCGTACAATGGGCTGTGAAAGGCAGCACGAGTTTGGATACATTTTCCTTCCTACTGCAATCGTGCAAATTAAGATATGCTTAATTTATTATGCACTAAAAATGCAATACTTTGATTTCAAGAATATTATTTTTCTGTTTGAAATGATATGAGGTGTGATAGTTCTCATTTTCCCATTTATGAGGAAATGTAAGCACCAGTAATTTTTTCCTAGCAGACTGGCAGAAAAAAATAAAATTAAAAAAATCACAGAGCTGATTACTGAGCAGCCCTGCTTCTCTTTCCTTGCTGGACAAATTTCTGTGCTGCATAGTCCCTCAAAGTGCCATCTCTCTTCATGCTCATCAGCCTCAGACTGGAACTGAAGAGGGAGGATGATTCCTCTCCCCTGAAGACACACTAACATTAGCAACAAGCAGCCAGTCATAACAGATGCAGCCATAAAAGCAGAGGGAAAAAATGACAGCAGCACATCCTAAATATTAAAGAAGCTATTCCAAGACAGAAGCAGCAAGTTTGGGTTGACGGTACTAGTAGCTAAATAGCTAAATACAATAAATTCCAGAAGAAAAAAAAAATCTAAATACAGTCAGTTCCAGGAAAAGATTATTTTTTTCACAATTATTGATATAGCTTTTGTTTGTTTGTTTGCTTGTGTGTTTTTTTTTTTTTTTTTTCATTCATCTCCCCCTCCCCTCCTCGATATTTGAGATTGGCTATATTACTTCTGTGCTTTTATTCTGCATATTATTTTGTTGTCCAAACTTCGTACAGTTCTCTAGGAGAAAAGAGAATCACCTAGGCATTGTTAGCTTTCGTGCTTGCTTTATACTACTACTTACTTCTGTGTATCCATTTAATACGAGTACTTCTTGGGTAAATGCCAGTTGCTTGTTTCATTATATTTCAAGCTTGAATATATTTGAGACACATCATGCCTGAAGTTAACTATCTGCCATTTGATTCCATTCAGTGAAGGAAGCAGCCTACGCATTAACTCAGTTTAGAGCCAGTCACATCTGCTTGCTGTTTCATGTAACCATGCATTGGATTTTATTATGTATTATTATTTTGTGTCTATTTTAGTTTATGTCAGGATTACACAGTGAATGAGTTATTTTATTTCTTACATTTCCAGGTTAAAAGTTACAAGTGAAGTACCATGATTCTCCATACGCAGTGAGCACATCAGCTGCCATTCTTCATACTGGGGATACAAATTTTTCAAAGAATTTATTACCATCACAAAATTGTATGAGTACAAAACTGAGATATGACTGCAGTGAGAGTAATCTTAATGTTTTCTTGGCTAATGTAAAGACAAGTCTTAAAAGAGGAAAAATTTACTTTTGCTTTACATTTGCAATCCCGAGGCACATTCAGTAATTTAAAATTATCCTGTGTTGTTTAAATGAAATAATAGCTTGCATTCTTCAGAAATAGCTTTTGACACATTATCTTGCTGGTGAAGTCAGTGTGTTTAATGAGTCAAAGGGAACCATTTTCCAGAAACCTCAGATACTTTGCATGGATATTCATCATTATCATTATCACCAGTCATCCTAGTGAACACCAGGGAAGCTGTGTATTAGTCACTGTGAAAGGTGCTAGGTTGAACTATTCATCATTGCTACCTTCTAATAGACTTTTAAACATGATAACATGATTTATATATATATTTGTATTTTGGAAAATCTGATGAAGGCTCTTTTTCAAGCCCTCACCCTGCTAAATTAGTACTGGTTCTTTGCCAGTCCATTACAGTGGATACAAAGGAACCTTTAGGTAGAGATCATGATCTCTCTGGTGGTACATGGGAGCCAGGATTTGGGTTTTGTGGCTGGTACCTGCTAAAGCATTAGTGGTCCCATCAGGAGGACCTGATGAGACTATTTAGCAGTGTTGCAGTAGAGTGAGGGAACTCAGTGGCAGTTTCCCATCCTATCCAGATACAAATTCCAGCATGCTTCTCTAAATTCTCTAGATGCTCTAGACCTTGTGCCTGAAAACTTCCCAGGCCTGCTAGATCAGCCAAATTACCCAGCCTGTGCAGAACCAAGACTCATTTTCCTTTGGTATTGCTGCTGTAGTACTTAACAATTGGTATGGTGCAGGAATCAGTGCAAACAGCACAACAGAAGGTAATATAAGTCTTTGAAAGGCAGGCCAGACAGAGCCTCTTCTCAGTCAGGTGCTCCTTACCAGTGCTAGTTAAAAGTCTGTTCACAGGCTGATCTGAATAAGTGGATAAATTCTCAATTATTTTGGTGTAAATAGGTGAAAACCTAAAGTCCATGAATCAGCAAGACTGTAAAAATATGGAGAAAGGCCCCAAAGCCCTGTTCATAGGGTTACTCACATTCTTAAAGGTAAGTAAATGCGATCACCTCAGGCACATCACATACAAGAAACTTCCTCTGTACAAATGAAGTGCTTCTTTAAAGATTTTTCTAAATCAGGCCCTAGCAGCAATCACAATTCAATCTATTACTTCTCTCCTTCCTCATTAGTGATGCCATCATATCCAGATAGTGTCTGAGGGGCATTTTGAAGTTGTCACAAATAAGTCATTTCAAATTAAATTTGGAAGAATTTGATGCTCAGAAAATAGTCAATCAGATAATCACAGAATTATTTAGGTTGGAAAAGACGACCAAGATCATCTAGTCCAACATTTAACCTAACACTGACAAGTCCACCATTAAAACAGTGTCACTAAGCACTACGTCTACACACTTTTGAAGACCTCCAGGGATGGTGACTCAACTAATTCCCTGGGCAGCCTGTTCCAATACTTCACAACCCTTTCAGTGCAGAATTTTTTCCTAATGTCCAACCTAAACCTTCCCTGGTGCAACTTAAGGCCATTGCCTCTTGTCATATCACTTGGTGCTTCAGCGAAAGAGACCAATCTCCACCTCGCAACAACCCCTGTTAAAGTAGTCCTAAAGTACAATAAGGTCTCCCCTATGCCTCCTTTTCTCCAGGCTAAACAACCCCAGCTCCCTCAGCCACTCCTCATAAGACTTGTTCTCTAGACCCTTCATCAGCTTCTGTCCTTCTTTGGACACACTCCAGCACCTTGATGTCTTTCTTGTAGTGAGGGGCCCAAAACTGAACACAGTACTCAAGGTGCGGTCTCACCAGAGCTGAGTACAGGGGGACAGTCATTTCCTTAGTCCTTCTGACCATACTATTTCTGATACAAGCTAGGATGCTGTTGGCCTTCTTGGCCACCTGAGCACCCTGCTTGCTCATATTCAGACAATTATTGATCAATATCCCCAGGGCCCTTTCTGTCAGGCATATTTCCAACTATTCTTCCCCACACCCTATAGCGTTGCATGGGGTTGTAGTGCCCAAAGTGCAGGACCTGGCACTTAGCCTCGTTGAACTTCATACAGTTGGCCTTGGCCCATTAGTCCAGCCTATCCAGATCCCTCTGCAGAGCCTTCCTACCCTCAACCAAACAATGCTTGCTAACTTGGTGTCGTCTGCAAACTTACTGAGGGTGCACTCAATCCCTTTGTCCAGATCACTGATAAAGATACTGAACAGGACTGGCCCCAGTACCGGGCCCTGGGGAACACCACCTGTGACCATCCTCCAACTGAATTTAACTCCATTCACCATGACCCTTTGGGCCCGGTCACTCAGCCAGTTTTTAACCCAGTGATACATACACCCATGCAAGCCCCGAGCAGTCAGTTTCTCCAGGAGTTTGCTGTGGGAAATGGTGTTAAAAGTGTGTTTGCAGTCCAGAAAGTCAACAGTATTCTGGGCTGCATCAAAAAGAAATGTAGCTAGCAGGTTTGAAGGAGGTGATTATTCCTGTCTACTCTGCTCTTGTGAAACCCCATCTAGAGTAGTGCATACGGTTCTGGGGCATCCAGCATAAGAAAGACATAGACATGTTAGATGGGTCCAGAGGTGGGCCACAAAGATGATCAGAGGGCTTGAGTACCTCTCCTAAGAATACAGCATGAGAAAGTTGGAGTTGTTCAGCTTAGAGGAGAGAAGACTCCAGGGAAACCGTATAGCAGCCTTCCAGTACTTAAAGGGGGGCCTACAGGAAACATGAGGAGGGTCTCTTTTTCATGGAGTGTAGTGATGGGAGAAGGGGTAACAGTTTTAAGCTAGAAGAGGGTAGATTTAGATTAGATATAAAGAAAAGATTCTTTACTCAGGGTGTTGAGGCCCTGGAACAGCTTCCCCAGAGAAGCTGTGGGTGTCCCATACTTGAAAGTATTCAAGGCCAGGCTGGATGGAGTTTTGTACGAACTGATCTAGTGGAAAGCATCCCTGCTTGTGGCAGAAGGGTTGGAATTGGACGATCTTTAAGGTACTTTCCAAGCCAAACCATTTTATAATTCTATGATACTACATAATAGTTTAAAAATATGCTATTAGAAATCTGAAGAGTCATCCATGAAGATACTTAAGAACCGCAGATATTCAGAATTCCTAATCTGGGGCTTACACAAAAGTTTATAAGAATATTTTCAAACTGTCATACATTACTACACCACCATTACAGATGCTTGCAATTTTCATTTTCACAGGCTACCAATGTACAACATCTACCTACCTGTATATACAAAATTAAAATATTGCTCTCTTTAAGGGAAATAGAAGAGGTGATTATCCCTTGGGAATGTGCATGGTAGCCTTATTATAACTGTGGTAAAGTTACTGTTACTGTAGTCATACATTACTGCTAAATTGCAGCAGCAATCTTGAATAGTTTGGCTGGTACTCAATGAATTATCAATCTCTGACTATTCTTTCTTCTTGCAACCCACCTTCTCTAGGCAGGGAGTAAATTGACTAAGCCCTCTATATGGCTCACTATTTCTGCAACTTCATAGGTCAAATCACATCTGTCTTCCATGTGGACTTATCAAAATTTGGTTTCTTGTTTGTAGAAGAGTGACAAAACTAGGATTTTTTTAAAATAGCTCAAGTGTTAATTTAACCAGATAGTTGATAAACACTAATTCTCAGAACTAATCACTCTGAGACTATAATCATATTGTTGTCTTATTATTATTATTAGAAAAAAAAAAATTAGAATAGAATAGAATAGAATAGAATAGAATAGAATAGAATAGAATAGAATAGAATAGAATAGAATAGAATAGAATAGAATAGAATAGAATAGAATAGAAAAGAAAATAATGACTATTTATAAAATCTGTCCAGAATGTTGACTGCTCATGCAAAACAAATCACCTCCCTTTACTATTTACTGCTCTAGCTTCTTCCCTAATGCTCAGAATATTTCTTCCATCTGTTTTACTTCACGAATTCTTTCTATATTAACCGTAGTTCTCCACCATGCAGTGAAAAGTGAGAACTTTCCTTGGCATCCTGTCTTCATGTTGTTGCAGTTCTGGATGAATTCAATCTCTGTGACTCTCATTGGCTAGATTCATGTGTAACATCTAGTTGTGAGTAGTCATCCTTTGACACAAGACTATTCTAAATACATCAATTTATACGTACCTCAGTGAAGTCAATGTATCAGCATCATTTCAAGCTTCTTACCTCTACTATATGGATTAAAAAAATACTTCCTGTGATTCAGATTCAGAAATGATATGGAAGCCTTCCTGTGTATTGGTATTAAGAATAACTAGGTTTTCTGCTGTGTTGTAGTAGAGTGGAAGAAATATGTAAATGGAAAAGAAGATAAATTTATTAGAAGACACTGTTGATGATATTAATTGGCTGCAGTTCCTAATGAGAAAAATGCATTATTTGGGATTCTCTAACTATTGAAAGACAATGTCAGTGAGGCTGAAATACTGTCTTCACTTAAGCCCTCTATTGCAACCATTTCATTGTATGTTTTGCCAACATTAGATCTTTTACCTATGTAAGCAGAAAGCAACTGTCTCAAAAAGTTTTTAATAAACTCTTCTTATATAGATAACAATAATAAGTATGAGGAGGCAGTGTAATGATTCATTGTGGACTTAGAAGTGGGCGTATCCTTTTCTACAAGGGTAATAAAGCAAAGACAAAGGAAATTTAAAAAAAAAAAAGAAATATGGCTTGCCTGGGAAATAAGTAAATTTATAATCCATTGTCCTAATAAAACATTAATTTAGAATGTATTAACACCAATATTTTAACGTATTTTCAAGGTTATGTTTTCATAATAATGCAGAAGATTATTTTATTGATGCATTTGGTTTTGAAGTGATATAAATATACTATTTGATCAGTAGAATAAATGTCCTAAGCATATAATATGACACTTCCACATATATAATGACAAATGAATGTGAAAATTCAATGGTTTCAGGAATAATAGGCCATCTGAGAATTTTGCTTTGGCCCTGCTTTCTTGAAATTAGCTTAGCGCTATCTGTCATTCATCTTGTACTTGCTGAACCAAAGGGGTTTGTGAGTTGGATAAGAAACTGCTGAAGGTTTTGCTCTGTTAGAAGATCTATTGATTTTCTCTGTAAAGAATGTTGAACTTGCATTGTGTTTATGTCTGCTGTGCAATGGTGCAGTATTGCATTGTAACTTTAATAACTGTCATGTGACTGTTTAGAAGGACAGTTGCAGGAGACAAATAGAGAAAGACCACTTAAACAGTTAACAGTTGACAGAACAGTGTGTAAGCAAACTCTTTTCCCACTTTCAAATCATGTTAGATTAATTGTAGAATTAACAGGGAAGCCAAATAAACAACAACAAAAATTGATTCCACAAAATTAGTGACATTTCAAGGGATTATGTGCTCTTCAGAACCTTGTAGGACTACAACCATTCTTGTAGGACACGCACAGAGAGCAAAAAGCACACAAGAAAAACTCTCTCCTTCTGACACCATTCAACACCATGGTTAGTTGAAACCTTTCACATTTTATGCCTTTTCATACTTGAAGGGCTACCCTACCACATTTCAGATATGTTAATAGTTGGTACTTGAAAATGAAAAGCTTTAGGGTCCAGAGCTGACTATAGCTCAACCAAAGCTGATGTATTTTAATTAAACATCTCTGTGTTTTATCAGCACCAGAACTTTGACTGCTACATAACTTTACTGGAGGAAAGCACAGATGCCTGTGGATCTTCAGATACTTAAACAATCAAATGATTGTCCCCTCCCAACAATATCATGTTTGTTCTTGAATATTTGTACTCTTCTTAGTGTAGACTCTCCAGTCCTCTTTGGGATCTGGCCTTCATATTGAAAGTCAACGTGTGTTTTAGATAAACCCTTGATGTGCATATTACCACCTTATATTTGATGTTCTTTATGTCACATCACGTATGAAATCCTGTAAATCCCTTTTAAATATCCTTGCAATGAAAACAAGCCTTGAAGACTACCCTGGGAGTGAAGGTAAACTAGATAGCAGTGCCTCTAAGACTTATGCTCAGGGCTTCAACAGCGGAACCCTTTCCTGGAGCGAACAGTTCCTAGGGTCTATGTTCAGCATATACCTGTTCCTATTAGCCAAGGAAATGGATTTAGGAATTAGCACACACTCCAACAGCTCCTTAGTTATGTCCACATTCTTATTTTAATGATATTTTCCTTAACACAGACAACTTTCTCATAGATTATCCTCCTTTAGAAAACAGGTCTTTTTTTTTTTTTTTTTTTTTTTTTTTTTCTCTCTTTTTTATTTATTTTTTTTTCTCTCTTTTTTTTTTTTTCCTTTTCTTAGTGCTTGAGGGGATTTATTATTCTGAAATCAATATCTAAAGAGACATTTTCACTGTCATTTGGTGAACTCTCTGCATGTTTATGGATACTCACACCATATTAGTTAGCTACATCAAAGCAAAACACTGATTCTGAAGCCAGTTAACGGGGACTGGTTCGCATTTCCGCTATTCATGATTAGCACTAGTGGGAGCAGAAGGTGTGCAGATGTACTTCCTGGAGCAGCAAACAGCCCACGGCAAGCTGTGTAGCTCTGCACTCCTCAGTGCAAGCCAGCTGATTCACTCCCAATGGGAGCAGTGACTGAAGTGGCAAGTGAGAAATGTGGGCAGGGAACCAGAGGAATGGATTAAAATGACAGAATGGGTATACACCGAAATAATAATTTAATTCAATTATATGTTGATTCGTAACATTTGATCTAAACCCATAAACTCAATTTTTTATTTATTTATTTATTTATTTTTGGTGGGGTGCTAGTTGACAAGAAGCTCGACATGCTGGCAGTGTGCACTTGCAGGCCAGAAAGCCAACTGTGTCCTGGGCTTCATCAAAAGAAGCATGGCTAGTAGGTCAAGGGAGGTGATTGTCCCTCTCTACTCTACTCTTGCGAGACCGCACCTGGACTGTTGCGTTCAGCTCTGGGTCCCCAATATAAAGACATGGACCTATTAGGATGAGTCCAGAGGAGGGCCACGAGGATGTTCAGAGGGCTGGAGCACCTCTCCTACAAAGACAGTCTGAGGGAGTTGGGGTTGTTAAGCCTGAATAAGAGAGAGCTCTGGGGAGATCTGATAGCGGCCTTCCAGTACCTAAGGGGTGGCGTACAGAAAAGCTGAGGAGAGACTCTTTGTCAAGGGGTGTAGTGAGAGGTCAAGGAGTAATGGCTTTAAACTAAAAGAGGGTAGATTTACATTAGATATAAAGAAGAAATCCTTCACTTTGAGGGTGGTTAGGCACTGGAATAGTTTGTCCAGAAAAGCTGTGGATGCCCACTCCCTGGAAATGTTCAAGGCCAGGTTGGATGTGGCTTTGAGCAACCTGCTCTAGTGGAAGGTGTCCATGCTCATGGCAGGGGGCTTGTTGGAGTTAGATGATCTTTGATGTCCCTTCCCACCCAGACCATTCTATGATTTTTTTGATCACACCAGTTAATTATCTTCTCTAGTGTGGGATATGTAGTGTGCTTCCCTATTATATTAGCTTCCCTATTGCAGAATTTATTTATTTATTTATATCTGGAAATTGTGACAGCAAAATTATTTTTAACTAGTACATCCAAATTCAGTAGCTTTTTAATAACAATGACTTACATAATTGGATCTGTATGGGTTACTTATTCTCAGATGGAAATGAATCTTGCATTGGTACACTGACAAACCAGTTCATTGTTCAGCTCACCCGAACACCCTTCTTTTAAACTTTCAACAAGCACAAGTTCAGCCTTTAGAAAAATCCCTGAAACTGAAGGAGCTAAAACAATCCAACAATCCCACATTTTTGCACAAGCCTGAGTAGCCTGGATGCAACACTGAACTGTGACTCTAGAGAATGAGAGCCTGCATAAGCTGCAATACATGGTTTGCAATGATTCACTTAATATCTCTGTATGCTGTTGCAGGAAGTTTTTGGAACAGGAGCTCCATATATTACAATGCTTAGCACAACAGGACTTTAGTTAGGGGTGAGTTCTCTACTGGAACTGTAATCTAAATAGTTTATCAACCAGCCTGAAACCAGAGCAAGCTTTTTTGCTGCATCAGTGGAAATATCTCTGGCATCTAAATCAGTGCAGAACAAATCATGCTTGCCTGTTATCTTTCCTTTACCTCTCCATTAAGTGCTACAGTGCAAATTTCTAAGCTAGCTACTACTCACTCACTGGTGTTCTTCAGGATGCAGATGCTGAAAGAAGAAAAATAACTCCATCTTAAATTCATGTTCAAAATCTTAACTGAAACAAAACTTTAAATATTTTTAGCTATTAGCAACAAATATGTTTGTTCTCTTTTCAGATCCACACCAGAGGAGGAATTCAGTAAATGTGAAACATGAATTGCTTTCTGTGCCAAGTTTAAGTGCTGAATCTTCCGAAGACATTGTTATTCTAGAACTGGGTGGACTAAATACAGAAAAGTTTTCTTCCAGAAGAAATAGTGGACTTCTGTGTTAAAAAAATACATAGTTGACGTTAAAGGATTCCTAAATTTTGAATCATTTTTTTCATTTGTTTCTGGCCCTAATTTTTCACAAGGAAGCACATCTCCAAAAGCACAGGAAAAGCAGGACACAGTATTGGCTGGATTTAGTCAGAGGGCTTAAAAATATTTTTTCTTCTCACATCTTTCATCATGTAAGGTCAGACCATTTGTTTCATTAGCACTTTTATTCCAGAAATGTTTTCATCAGTCATAGACCACTAGTGCATCACATTTTCTCTTTTTCTTTTTCAGACATTACTTTTTTCTTTTTTTTATTTTTTTTTCTTTTTCCTTTTTCTTTTTTCCTTTTTCTTTTTTTTTTTCTTTTTTTTTTCTTTTTTCTTCCTTCTTTTTTCCTTTTTCTTTTTTCAGTCTTACTTCCATTCCTGACTCTGCAAAGTGGCATAGACTCAAGGAGAAAGTCTGCTCAGATGAGATTTGTTTGAACTCTCATGACTCTTTTGAATAGTTAATAACAGGAAATATATCTAAAACACTGTTAAACACTTTGGAGGAAAGGATTGATGGCACAAGCCCACCAAAAGTTGTTCATATGAACTGGTGTTGTCTAAAAGTTCTTTGATTTTTAAAGGAAAATAAAAGTCTGTCAACATTCTTCCTTTAAATCTTATAAACTGTTCCATGAAATAGTGGGTGAAATCTTCTGTAGGATAAATGTTCCTAATAAAACACATCAATATTCATTTAAAAATTGTACATTATCATAAACAACTAAAAACAGTTTATGAAATTTCATTCATTATAAATAATAAAAAAGTTCAGATAGTTGTTTATTCTAACAGTAATTTTTTTAGGACTATGAAGCCTTATCTGATTTTTTTTTTTTTTTTGTCAAAATAAAAATAATGGTGAACAGGAAAGACCATGACTCTAAACCTAAACTTAATTGTATTAAATATAGCTGTTGGGTCAAAGTTATGTCTTGTTTTCACTAACTTTATGTGGATTTACTACATCAAAGACAAATATGGTCCAATATCTCATTTTTCATAGCTTAATCTGATTGTATGAATTTTTGAGATATAAGAGAAAGTCCTAGCCAAACCATTAGGAAGTTCTGTATTCCCCATTAAAAATTAAATCTTCATTTTCGTTTAACAGTCAAAATTAAAACATTGGCGTAATTAAAATGCCTTCAAGCTTGATAGCTGATTATCACCCTGCATGTGAGCAGTCAGCCAGCTATTTCCACAGTACATTTTCAAACATTAGCTGCTTTCATTTATCAGGAATTAGACTGACACATCTTAACATTTTATGCAAAGTTAACCAAAGAAGAAAACAGTGTTTGCTCTGATCTCTTTGAAATTTGAATCACTGTACCAACTTCTTCAGGGCAAAAACTCTCCCTTAAAACCTGGATTAGCAGAAGCCAACAATTCCAAGTATGTGATACAGAAAGTATATGGTGGACTTTTCAAGATGAAAGGAGTTTCTCTGTCCTTGAATCTTGTTACTTTAAATAGAGAACAAGAATTAAGATATTTTTCAACATGTGATCTATATCAATCCTTCCTAACAGTCTTACAAACCTAGTGTTATTTTCAGTTCTCAGTGGCTAAATCTGCTAATGACAGAGTCACAAAATAATTGTTTTTTACATAAAAATTCAAGATGCTATACCTTTAGTCAACACCAACCAAATATTTAAGTAACACAAATTCTTCAAGTCCTCTTGAAACAAACCACCTCACGTATTGTTTCTGTTTGACAAAATGACTCAGCTGATTAAATATGAGTCCAATTTCCACAGTCCTGGGTTTTAAAAAATATAATGAATTTAGAGTTGCATGTATTTGGATTCACAGTTTTGAAAACATAAAGATAACATATTAAAACTTCCCTCTGCAGCTTCAGGGGTTTGGAATACCCTTGTTTGTAAAAAAGAGTGGCATTCCTCAGGGGTTGGTATTGGGACTGGCACTATTTAACATCTTTGTTGGTGACATGGACAGTGGGATCGACTGCACCCTCAGGAATTTTGTTGATGACACCCAGCTGTGTGGTGCGATCAACACATTGGAGGAAAAGGATGCCATCCAGAGGGACCTAGACAGGTTTGAGAGGTTCGTCTATATAAGCCTCATGAAGTTCAACAAGACCAAGTGCAAGGTCCTGCACCTTGATTGTGGCAGTTCCAAGTACAAACACTGTCTGGGTGGAGGAGAATGGATCAAAAGCAGCTCTGAGGTGAAGGAATTGGGGGTTACTGGTGGATGAAAAGCTCAACACAAGCCAGCAAAGCATACTTGCATCCCAGAATGCCAGCTCTATACTGAACTGCATCAAAAGAAGCATGACCAGCAGACTGAGGGAGGTGATTCTCTCCGTATACTCCACTCTTGTGAGACCTGACCTGGAATACTGTGTTCAGTTCTGGGGTCCCAGCGTAAGAAGGACATGGAAATATGTTAGAGCAAGCCCAGAGGAGGGCCACAAAGATGATCAGAGAGTTGGAGCACCTCTCCTATGAAGATAACATGATGGAATTGGGATTGTTCAGCCTGAAGAAGAGAAGGTTCTGGGGAGACCTTATAGCAGCCTTTCAGTACCTAAGAGGGCCCTACAGGAACACTGGGGAGGGACTCTTTGTCAGGAGGTGTAGTAATAGGACAAGGAGTAATGTCTTTAAACTAAAAGAGGGTAGATTTAGATTAGATATAAGGAAGAAATTCTTCACTATGAGGGTGGTGCGGCACTGGAACAGGTTGCCCAGAGAAACTGTGGGTGCCCCGTCCCTGGAAGTGTTTAAGTCTAGGCTGGATGGGGCTTTGAGTAACCTGGTCTAGTGGGAGGTGTCCATTACAGAGAGGTTGGAGTCAGATGATCTTTAAGATCCCTTCCAACACTAGCCATTCTATGTTTCTATGATTCTATGAAAATGCCAGACCTTTTTCTTCTACGGGTATACTTTGAGGAAAAAAAGATAAAAGTGATCTATTATCTCCCTCAATGTCTTTGGAACACATAATAAGGTGGAGAGATAGTGGTATTTTTCCTCAGTGTTTTCTCCATTTGGTGTTAAGAAGCTATTTTTAATGTGATGGACTTCTAGTTTCAATAGGAGTGTGCCTTGTAGGAAGTTAGGACACCAGCCATCAAAGCAAAGTTTTTTTGAAAGTGCAAATCAGTAGTTTTTATTAAAAAATATTCTTTGAAGCAGTCACATCATATAATCTTAACAGGGTGAAGCCAATGTAGTGACTCAAAGCATTTTTTTTCCCTCACTGTTACAGAAAAAGGAAGTGGTTGCTTTTACAATGTGGAGCAGTTATTAAGTTAATAGATGTAATATGTCTGGATTTGTAGAAAGCTATTTGACAAAGGTTCCCTTGATAGATTATTGTAAAAGTTCTCTAAATATGGGTGAGGTAATACATGATTAAGATGGATAAGGAATTGGTTAGGAACCAGAAACACGAATTAAAGGTATCTGCTATTCACAGGAGTTGGTAAAGAGTGAAACCCCACTGGGTTCTAATTATGTCAATACTTTTTAATACTCATTTTAATGTTTTCAGCAAAGCTGTAGCACGCTCATTTGTTATACTTGTGGGTGCTACCTAAGAGAGAAGCATAGCTCAGACTCAGTCAACAGTTTAATTTACGGACAGCTGAGCCAGAGGTTTCTGAGGCAATGGGTCAGGCCATACAGGATCATATGAATCAGTGAGGTGAACAGCTGCATGGCCAGAATTTAAAAACTAACCAGCCAATGCATTGCCAGCCACTGATGCACATTGGTAGAGATGATGGTTAAAGAATGGATAGTAAAAATTCCTGGGTTATACTAATGTAACACTAGATAGGTCATACCAATTTAAATGGTGACAATGTTTTCACATTTCGGCAGATCTGCCAACCACAAGGAAGTGAGTTTTTGGAGCCACTGCACTGTTGACAGGCTGAAGAACTGAAACCATATTGTCACTATGGCACTGAGTATCGCTTGTTGTTGTTTGCAGGCTCATGACTGTGGCCCTGCCTACTGCATCCATGTGCTGAGATAAGGCTGTAGTCCTTGAATGGGGAGCTGACCTCTGCACATGATGCAGATGGAAAAAAACACCACTGCTCAGCCTCTCATATGTACTCCGGTAAAAAGGCAGGTTCAGTTTGACCCACAGGCACACCTGCTTCATTACAGACTAGATCAAAATCCCAGTGAAGTCTAGAGATCACTGCTGTTGAATGTGATGGAGTTGCTAATGACAGCCAAACCAGTTCCAGGTGGTATGTATGCTTCCACACTGAGCTATACAGATAAGATAAATTTGAAGGGAGTGAATTTAGCAGAAGAAAGACTGTGCACCAGCTTCCCAGTGAGTATGATGACTACCTGACAGCTCTCAAGAAACCTTTCTTGATATTTAAATTTTCTTTTTTTTCCCCCTTTTATATAAAGAGATTAGCTATACCAGCTTTTCAGACAATTTTAAATGCTGATATATATATTCATATGATATGTACTGACAGTGCTTAGAAATCAAACTAGCAGTTGATGTAGGGATTGTGTTTGATACACATTTATTGCTGAAAACAATGCATACTATCTAAACTGCTATATACAACCCCCAGAGGTGAGATGACGTCTAAACTTTAGGGACAAAATTACTTTTCCAGAGATTGCTATAGGAATATTTTAATTGAATCAAGACTTTTTCATTCAAAAGAAAGTGAAATGTAATTTGAATACATCCTGTCAGATGAGTGACACCTAAGGGGAAATTCTAGCACAATAATCAAAGCCTGAGACAGAGAAGTACAATATTTGACCAGAAAAGGAGAGATCACATAGTCATTAATACAACCATAGACAGGACTTTAGTACTTAGCACCAGCGGTCCTTTTGCACCTAAATGGGAGCAAGACAGTAGCAGAGAGAAGAAAGAATGTCTCTATCTCATCTATTTTTCGAACCTTTTTAGCATTAAAAGTGACAGGTCACTTCTAGTTTAAGTATAAAATGAATATACAGAAAAAAACACTGGGAGGACAAAATGAAACAGTCTAAAATTAAATTGCATTTACCTTTTATATGTCTGTATTCTTGAAAAATAACTAACATGTATATATATATTTAAAAGCACAAAACAAAAACACGCACACACAAAAACAAAACAAAACAAAACAAAATAAACAACAACAAAACCACGCACAAAAAAAACTAGCCCTTTATAGGCTGAGAAAAGTCATGAGATGGCCAAGGGCCAGGTTAGCTGGAGAAGCAGTTTGAAATGGCCTGTCCTGGTGAAGACAGCAATGTAGCCATGGTAGCACAATACATGATTTTTCTCTACTGAAAAAGGCCAATGGTTGTTTGCAGTGTATTCATGCCCAAAGTTTTTACATTACTGTATTCATGAAATGTAAATGTGCTCTTACATTACTATTTTTTCGTGTCTCTGAGGTCAGTGATATCATTGTGACTACAGTTAATCAGCCTGATAACAGATGCAAATTAGCAACAGTTGCTTTTCTTGTCCCTTAGCCACAATGTGGACTCTCCTGTGACTCACGGTTCACTATATCTCATGTCAGTAAGGAAAAAACAATGACAGAATTGGAATTGATACTGTGGGATTCTCTTGTATGTTGAGAATAAATACAGGGTGAAGGCTGATGTGAGTAGATGTTCATTGAATTAGTGGGGGAGGAAAAGAAAACAGCCTGCCCAGAAAGAAGACCACTGTTTAATGAAAAAAGATTTACTGATAATGGAATATGAGAGTCTCTTGGAAATTCAGGGATCTTCAGTGTGAAAATTAAATAGATTTATTTATTTATTGGAACATTATCAAAAGAAAATTAAAAGCCTCAATATCAGTTTTGTATATAAGTGACATTCCTGACCCTTCTGCTAAAGCAAAGTCCACAGGACTACACCAAGTGCTGGGGTTCCCTGTACAGCTCTGGTAAACGTACCTGAAAAATAGAAATATAATCACAGAACTGTATTATTTGCCAACAGCAAAACAGGGAACAGAAGTTTGAATTTTAAAATCTAGCTGAAGCAGGAGTCTGAATGTTGCTGAATGCTGCCTAGAATTTGCTTTGCACAAAGGATTTTCCTACAGGTAGATGCCTATGCACTTCTATACTCTGCTTTCAAAAAATAGAAAGCAGTTGCACAGTGTTTACTTCTGGGAGAATAAATCTTTGGTTCAAATCCTAGATATAAGAACTGCTAGTGTGATATACCACATACAAGCAAAATAAAGATTATGCCTTTGGAAATGAAGCCATATAAATCTAAATCCTGGCTGAGCACCAAAAACAGCACATAAAAGTTCAGATCCTATAAGGTATTTTGGTGCTCTATGCCCACTGGTTGCAGTAGGCTGTCAAGGTGCATTTGTAGATGTGAACTTCAAAGTTCATCATAAGTATTTAGATCAACCAAATAGTACAAATTTTCTCACTATGTGTGAAACGGTATTCTAAGATAGTTTTTATGTCTGTACTTAAAACCCACATGCTGTGCATAGTCTTGCCATCAGAAATGTTTAACCCACACACTGTTCTTTTAAAAGAAAATTAACGTTTTCTTTACATAGCAGCAGGGATTTCACAGTTGAAGGCTGAATAATGTATCTTTTAAAAATAGAACTTCGTGTTTTCATCTCCAAAACCTTTTGCTAACACTGAGCTCAGCCATGCATTCCTCCAGGTATTGAACTTTTCTGACTATAGAGCAAGGTACAGATATAGGAACTGACAAGATTGGTCCCATCCTTATACCCCTCCTGTGAAGTAAATTATTATCTTCTTATTACAGACAGGTAGACAAATATAGACTGAATTTAATTCTGGAAGATTATGGTGCTAGGTAGTTGATCACAAAATCAAGGCCATATTTCAAAACAGATTCTACTAGCTCATTGAGCTCACAATTTTGCCAATACAATACACTCTGAAGCAAGAATTAGGCACTAGTTTGGCAATGAACTTTACTTTACTGGGATTAATATAAATCTAGTTCTGTATTTATAGTAAGGAGCAAGAATTATGCATGCATTAAATTGGCATGAATACTCAAAAGGATGTGCGCAGTTACTGAGGTTAGGAGATCAGTCCATTGGTATGTTTGGCATTGTCATTGAATGGCCCTCATCAGTTGCTTATATTTTTGTTGTTGTTGTTTGTTTGTTTTTAAATGTGAGGGTTATAGTTCCCAGGTTTAGTTACTATGACTGGATGTGTGCTGTACTTAGAAATTAGTGTGAGTGATTGATAGAAAATATGAGACTCGAGAGATACCATTTTCAAAACGGAACTCCAGACACTTGAGCTATTGAAAACAAAGAAGCAAACAACATTTTATTCCATTTTTCCTGTGAGCCATAGGAGTACTCATAATATTCTGTCTCTTTTACTGACATTTCTAATCAGAATACTTTGTATTTTCCTGGTACTTTTAAAGATTTTTATGCATATTTGTCAGCTTATCTTTCTACAGTAAGGAAAGCATACAAGTATGAGACTGCTTCAGACTTCCACAGACTTGTTAAAAATGTAACATTACAAAAATCCCAATGTATACATTTGAGAGATTAAAGCATATTCCCAGGAGAAAAAAAAAAAAAAAGGGCAAAACAAAAACAAACAAACAAAACAAAACAAAACAAAACAAAAAACCCAGCATACTTACAAGTTGTGTCCCAACAATTTGTTTCTGTAAGGTAACTACACAAAGTAAAGAACAGTAACTGACAGTCCTTTCTGGATATTGTAAAATTTCAGTCATGCATATGATATTGAAATTTATATGACTTGGCTAAAATAGTAGTTCTTAATTTAATTTCTTTTTTCTCCAAAATTTCAGGTTTTGAACCCTTCAAAATCTGAACTTGCTTATTACTAGAGGTGAAAACCAAAGCATATTCATGGCACATTTCTGCCGTGCTTACTCACATGAAGTTATCGCTGCCAACTAAGCTGTTCCAATTATCTAGGGGAAGGACAGCAACAAACATGACAACTCCACTGCTGAATGGAGTAGACATAAGATGTGGCTACGCTGTGTCTAATCCTGTGTCCCCTTGCCAGTGGTGGTGAACAGCAGGTGCCTAGGGATGCAAGCCTCCAGTGATACCTCCTGATATGCCCTCTTACCAAGAGTTTACAGCTTATGGACTTCTCCAGAGAGATTTAAATAAACCGTTGTATTTAATAGTTCAACTGGATTTCTTGTCCATGATTTTATACAGTGTCCCCATGAGGTCATGTATGTCGTTAACATTCAGAGCATTCTACAGCAAAGATTTTCACCAGTTTAACCACATATTGTTTGAAGATTCACCATATTTTGTTCAGCACAAGCTTGTTTCCTGTTAGCTTAATTTGTTGATCCCTAGTCCTTGCAATGGAAAAGACAATGAACAAAAATCTTCTTAGTCTACTTATAGTTTTACAGGCCTCTGACACATTTTGGATCTTTTCCAGGCTGGAGAGACCTAGTCCACCCAGTCTTTCTTCCTATGGAAGATACTCCATACTTGTGATCTTTGCTGTTCTTCTCTGAAGCTTTTCCAGTTTTATCTTTTTGAAATGAGGCAAATAAAACTACATGCACACCATATGGGTGCAACATAGAATTAAAAAGTTACTCAGTTTTGTAAGCACTTTCTGCAAGTCTTGAGAGTTGATATATCCTGCATATCTTAATATTATTTCTAAACATTGTTGTCTCCCCTCTCATTGATACTTTTTCCAGAGTTGCTTATTAAAGTGACGCACAGCCTTCTGACCGTTTTCTGACCATTTATTCTTACCTTCTGTTTCCTGTCTTTTACCAGATTATGTACCCATGCAAACATCTTCCTTTTTATACTATCTTAACCTCCTTAAGAGGATTTGGTGAAGTATATTGTCAAAAGCCTTCTGGAGAAACAGTAGTCAAGCCCTAATCAACTTGTCAAGTTCTTCTGAAAAATACATCTGTGTGAGACAGGACTGCTCATCAAAAAAGCCATGTGACTATGCCTCAGTGTGTAAAATACCGGTCCAAATATGCATTAGATACAAAATAGAATTCTAATTAAAAAAAAAAAAAAGACATTTGATGAGGGAAAGGCAGAAGACAGAAACAGGACAGAGTCAGTAATACTGTAAAGTACTACAGCAGCAGAACTATGGAGGATTGTGAAACATTTCAGAGGGAAATAGAAGTAGTGTTATGAAATTTAACTTGCAGTAAACACACAATAGCCTAAAATAATCCCATACTTCAAATACTGAACACAATTTTTGTGTTCTGAGAGGTCAGAAACCCGCCATAGGAGCAAACATTAATATTAATATCAGCTTCTGTCCAGCCTCTGCCAAAAGTTAACAACAGAGATAAGCATTTTTAAATGAGTGGAGGAAAATCAAACATATGATATACTTATTAGTATGTCATATGTACATACTTATTAGTATGTCATATGTATAATGATGTATAATAAGTACATGTATATTACATGTATAATAAGTATTATTACTTATTATCAAACATATGACATACATATTAGAATCGTAATATCATAGAATCATTTAGATTGGAAAAGACCTTCAAGATCATCAAGTCCAGCCATCAGCCAGACCTACCAAGTCCCATCATGTTCCTTAGTGCCACATCCACCTCTCTTGAATACCTCCAGGGATGGAGATTCCACCACTTCCTGGGCAGCCTGTCCCAAAGATTAGATTGGCCACCCTCTCCATGCAGACGTCCTCCCTAAGATCCAATCTAAGCCTCTCCTGGTGCAACTTGAGACTCTTCCTTGCTTCCTCACTTGTCACCTGAGGAAAAAAAAAAAAAAACAAAAAAAACACTACACCTTCCTTTCTGTAATGTCCTTTCAGGTAGTTGTAGGAAGCAATATCTGCCTTCAGCCTCCTCTTCTCCAGCCTAAATAACCCCACTTCTCTAAGTTGCTCCTTATATGCCTGGTTTTCTATCACATTTTCTGCACGTGCTTGAGCAACTCAATATCATTCTTGTAGTGAGGGGCCCAAAACTGAACACAATATTCCAGGTGTGGTCTCACCAATGCTGAGTTCAAGAGGAAAATCATTTCCCTAGTCTTGCTGGCCATGCTATTTTTGATACAAGCCAGGATGCTTTTAGTCTTTTGGTCACCTGGATACACTGCCAGCTCATGTTCTGCTGGATGCTGTCTGTAGTTAAAACAGGTTTTCCACCTGTTCAACTATTTAACCCATGGCTCAAAAGCCTAACATAAGATAAAAGATGAACAGAATACAGGAATTTATGAACATATTCTGTGTGAAGTTAGATGTGTTAACACTGAACATTCATCTAAATTGACTCTAGAGGAAATGAACATAGGAAGAGTTGAGAGTCCTCTCAGACAGACTTAAATAAAAATATAAAATAAAATAAAGTAAAAAAAAAAAAGAAATGAAAGTAAAAAATAAAATAAAAATAAAAAAGTAAAATTAAAAATAAAAATAAAATACTTCCCTGACAATCATAAGATCGTAGAATCATAAGGGTTGGAAAAGACCTTCAAGATCATCTGGTCCAAACATCACCCTACTCTACACATGTGTAAATGATTATTTGGTCATTTTTCAGCTTTGTATAAGAGTGCGTTATCAATTATTCCTTGAAAATTATTTTATTCTGATCTTATACTGATATCTGAGAATTTGAGAAATGTATAAAGAGAATAATTCATTTCACTCAAGCAATGATGAAACAGGAGATATTTTTAAAGGACCAGATTATATGAGTAAGTAATGAACTTGCTGACATCCCTCTTACTTTTCATTTAGAAAACAAGTCTGTGAATAATTTCAAGGGAACTAAACTTCAGTTTTTATGTTACCAGAGGTGGTTTGGATATTTACCTACCTTGATCTTAACCAGATCTAGCCAGATACAAAAATGAAAAATGGTCCCGTATCTACAGATTACTTGTAAATTTTGTCAAAATGTGTCAACAAAAAGATCTGTGTGAATGATTAATTACATGAGACAGTCATGGAAGGCTGGTCTTAGCTTTAAATCTTTTATTGTCAAAATATATTTATCTAGCCAAATTAGTTTGCATCTCAGGGTGATCAGAACAGGCCTTTTGTTACTATAGCTTAGCTGACAAACAATAGCTTATGAAGTAACAGTACCCCGTTTTGCTTAGGACCACCAACTACATTGCTGCTGACTGCACCCAGAAAATGCATTCAAATAGTACTTTGTGTGTATATACATTTACAATGTACACATCTTGATAAACATCAGTCATTGAATTTCTTCCTTCCATAGAAAATGGATCATAGCCCTGTGCAGGGAGTCCTAACTAGCACCTTTTGGCTTCTAAATGCTGCCTTATGGGGGCCCACCCATCCTTGGTCCGAGTTTGTGCCTAGTCTTGCAAGGTGGTGTGTGTGTGTGTGAGAGAGATCCCTGTTACCATGTCTCCCCTGTGCAGGCTGCTCACCCCTTAGACCATGATGCATAGCACAGAAGGATTATGTATACATCCAGCTGACCCTGTGCACCAGGACATGAAATGAAACCAATTTTAAAGAGAATAAAATTTTAAAAAAGCAAGGGACAGAAGTATGTTAATATTCTTTAACAGGTAGTGGGTTTAGATAATCCGTTCTGTTGACAGTACTTCTGTGCAGATATAAAGCTATGGATTTCTTAACTTTGCTGTAGATAAGTCTTTAATTTACAGGACCTACAAATTTTGGTCACAGAAGATTGTTCATCCAACTGAAAATACACTCCAGTTATTAGTAATATTATGTAATATATTAGTAATATTATGTAATTTAAATGTAATAAAATAAAATAAAATAAAAATAACAATGGTGAACACTTTGCAACAGATTGACAGTATGACAGTCTTAACAGTTCTATCTTGCAGATTTTTTTTTCTTTCTCAGAATATGTTCTACAGTATTTCTTAGTGTAATAATATCATCTTAAATCTCAGCTTTTAAAAAGTTTTTTTGGGAAAAAATTCTCTAACAAAAAGAGAAAATTCTAACATGTTTTATGGCAACAGTTTTAAATGAAACTGCTTCAGCATTCAAAATCCATTAAAAGTTAAATGAAACCTCCCAGACTAAAGACAAATATCTGGGGATTCAATTACTGAAACTACTTGCAATCAACTTATTTAAGTGAAAGATCCTTTTTCAAGCTTACAAGCAAAAAGAATACTTGAAATAAAATAGAGAAGCCAACGTCAAAGTTTCTGTACATCAGAAAGCTATAAAGCAATCTAATAGTATATTAACATATGAAACAGAAGTTAACTGCTTTTCACAGACCTCTTTAAAAAGAATGGGGAAAAATGGAATGATGATATGTTCTTAGAATTCCATTTAAAATTATAGTATTCTACAGATTCAGAGGAATAAGTTGAGTAAGAAAGCTGTTTATCTTGTATTATGCTTGTGCTTCTGGACCTAATCTTATTCAAAATTAGAAATTGAGAAAATTTGCCAAAATTTGTCAGAGCCGAAAACAGTTTTGAATTTAGTTTTATCTGGCTTACAAGCAAAGTGTCTAAGTCCCTCTTTCCTTCTTAATTAAGATGAAATGAATAGAAATATTCAGTGTTCACTTATATTGATCCACAGCAAATTAAAATAGAGCACTGCAAGTATCTGTCTTAACTCTCTATTACAAGAGGTCTGGAGTTCAAAGATTTATACTGCTACACACTTACTAGGAAAATAATATCGATTGTTCTTTACTTGCTGATGATTTGTTTAGCTAAGAAGATTAAAAAAGAAAAATTAAAAAAAAAAATCACTTTTCTTCCAAAATGTTCATCCTGTTGGGAAATATTTTCAGCTGTCTTTTCTGATCTTCCCAAAAAGCCAGAAAGGAATCCTAGCAGCTCTTCTCACCACTTATAAATCTAACATAATCATGGAAAGAATATCTATTTCCCCATGTTATATTACAATGTCTATTCCTCTTGTTCAATTAGATGTGGATGTTTTCAGACCAGGAAGAATGACTGTAAGGAGCTTGTCTGACCTTCTGTAAATTGCAGGCTTGATAATGCAAACTGGTCACTCTCTCAACCAACTAGTGGTTGAACAAGAGGACATTGATTTAAATTTTCCAAGTGAAGCAAAAACTTATCTTGGAAAACGCCCCAGTGATTCACTTCTGCCTTTATCAACATAAACATGTTCTTGAAAGGTAATCAGGGTTAGCATACCTCATGAAAATCCAGATGTCCTTCCACTGAAATATTGTAGACAAAATAAAGAATCTGCAAAATTTTTTTTGTAACGTGTAATTTACATAATGGAATAAGTTTTAAATGAATAAGTATATATACACTTATATACACATATGTGAATGTGCTTATGTATATATATATATAAGCAAGGGAAATGTAGAAATCTTACAGGTTATTAGAGAAGTTTGAAAAAAAGTGTAAATTGTAACAGGAGAATAGGATTATGACCTTGTTGTGGCAAAGACCTTCCTACTTGTCTGTAAAATAGACGCATCTGTGGTGTTGGCTGCAAATAAAGGCATAGTTGTGAGAAAGGCAGACAAAGTATAATTGTCATGTTGAAGTAGGGGCATGATTGCCGAATGGAATTCATGTTCATGTGGGTGAAAAAGTAGAAAAGCACAGAGCTTATCTATAACTGACAGAAATTAGTAATAAGCTATTTATTCTTGCTGCTCCCATCACCTTTGACTAATAACAAACTTTCACAGTAATGCAGAGTAGTGATTAAAGTCATCATGACCGAATTCAACTTACTGACCAAGAATCTGCAAATGAATCCACTCTTGTGGCTAAAGTCAAGAATGGCCAGTGGTACAAAATTAACCCAATCTTAATGATGTTTGAGAAATGCAATTTCATGCTCCACCTCAGCTGGTTTGCCTTACCTTGTTATATTTCTTTAGAATCAGTAATACTATATTTGAACAATGAAGAAGACCTTTAGAAATTGAAAATGTCATCAGTGAATTGAAAAGAAAGTTTAGTTTCATCCTTAACTTATAAATGGGTTCTTCCTATGCAAGAGGTGTCTAAATTATGGGGACATCACAGTTAAATGACAGAATAATAAGTTTGATAGGATAATCAGTTTCATCTTTTATAACAGCTTATCTGTCAATGAATAGCATGTTCCCTTTTCAGATTTTACCTTTGGATTCAGAAAACCGAAGAACTGAAAGACAAGATAAACTCTAGCCCTCTCCATCTACAGTAGAATTTGCAGCAGCTTCTGGCACTGGACGTCTTATATGAAAGTTTACTGACAATTATTGACAAAACTTTGTCCCATAAAGCTTAACAGGATCAGGAGTTCATACTATATTTTGATGGATAATTCATACTGTGTACAGACATGTATTATCCAAGAAAATTGTGTCATGAGTGAGCAGGACTATTGTGTGGCTTGTAAATTCTGCATCAGGCTTAAATCCTGTGGCATACAGAGGTGATGGTACTGGAAGTTGAGGCTATTGAAGAAGGCCCTTTGAAGAAACACAGATATTACAGAATTAAATATAAGCACACCATGGCAGTAACAGACCAAGGATAAGGGTGGAAGAGGGCCAGCATTAAATAAGATTGTTCGATATTTAGCATAAACAAGCCATTGTTTATGGTTGTGACAATCAGTTTGCTGTAGTCTGCAAGGGTTCATATCAACATGTAAAAATTGCTTTGTCTTTACAGGGTTTGCTTCTCAGGAATTTGAATTTCTACACCATGTTATTTTACCAAAATGTGATACCTTCACATTGGTTCACATCAGTTAATCACAATTCCTGACTAATCACAGCTGCTCTGTGGATATCCAAGGTAATCAGACTATTTAATATTTGTCTTTCTATAATAGAATTTTGTTCCATCTTACAGGAAAAGCTTTGCTGACTGAACAAGAAAGGCACATATATTGTTATTTTGTTTAATATGAAAAGACTAGTGGCTTATTCTAAGTGAAAATTAAATTTGCAGTGTGAATTTTTAAACAATGCTCTTGATTAATATGTACCAAAATGTACTGTTTCTGAGAGCAGGAGATAACCTGTGAATTGTCATTTGTTGTATTCAGGCCAAGTCACTCTTTGCCCAAGCTCTTTGTGCCCAGAGTGCACGATCTGGAGGACTTCTTTGTAGAAGTGCTGAGGACACACACTGTGGTCAGTGGGAGACATAGATCATGATCAAATATGCATCTCCCTCCTTGCTTGCATCCCAGTTACAGGAGGCAGGCAGGGTTATAGCAGTTACTGCAGTAGGGGACCAGAGGAGCACAATGGCTGTGTCTGAATTATGCAGGGCTGTTTGGGAATTGTGCAGCCTCATCACATCACAGAGCACATGCTCTGATGTCCTTGGTACAGTGGGAACCTTGACCCAGCTAGCAGTGTGAGAAGACGTATGACACTGCCCAGTTATAGGGCTGCAGAGAATGACTGGGGCTCCTCCTGTCACTGGGGCAGCAGTAAGGAGCCCTTCTATGGGAAATATGACCCATCACTTTGAACAGAGTACCACGTGAAGGTCCTGCAGGAAGAAGTGAGCAGGATGTGCACCATCAGAGAGAATGATGGGAGACCAACAGGACCCATATGGAAGATCTACCAAATGTAGCAGCCCAGGCAAATATGGTGGCTCAGCTTGAGGCCATGGTCAGGTTAGGGAGGCTGCAAGCTTGTGACTTCTGGCAACAGGAGGAAAATTCCTGCTCCATCTGCAGATCTGTTACTTCAGAATAGATACAATGCCCAGTGAGAATGAACAAGAACCATCTGGGGATGAATTCAAGCAAGCTATGTCTAAACCAAGTTTCCCTCTGTTGGGTGAAAAGGCAAGCAATGGTTACAGTAGACACCCTGCTGTGCGGAACAGAGCTACCAATGATGATTTGATGCCTTGGAACATTTGTTCCTAGCCATCTTGATACTACAGAGGCTGAAGGACTAGGGTATCAAGAGGTCCCTTCTTCATCCTTACAGTGAATAGGAAAGTCTCAAACAGCAGTGGATTCAAAGAGATGCTGTTGACTATTGACAAAGGCAAAGATTCAGCTTCTGAGTCCACAGGATCCTCTGAGGTCAGTAAGCCATGCCTCAATCCCTGGAAAGGTTAGAGCACAAATCCTCTAAGAATCCCTCATGACTAAGGCAATACTCCATTCTCAGGTTTATTTATTTTTTCCCCAAAGTATTTACAAATTCATAAGGGATATTACATGTAAGTCAAGAAAGTCAGGGACCATGCAAATAGTTTTCACTAGTTGATGGTAATAGAAGGCATATTCTCCATGGAGGCAAGCTTATTCTTTATTAGAAAGGAAACTGAGAAATTCAATATAGTTTCCCCCTGGACATCCAGTAACATTCCTGTATAGTACATATATTCCTACAGTAGATATCCACATTTCTGTGCTCCAAGTAACTCCATGGTGTCTACTGTCACTGCTACCAGTTGCTCTTTCGTCTTATTTCTTTGGGTAACTTTGATTGGAGTATTTGTTGTGGAAACTTAAAGTTCTATCCATCCTTAAAACTTACAAGGATGAAATGACACAAAGCTTATACAAATTAAGGACTTGAATTTTCTAAAAATAATGTTTCCAAAAGATAAGAAGAACATGAAGCTGGAGGTCAATCAGATCCTCTACACAGAATGTGCGTACCTGAGAGAAAGTCCAAGAAAGAAATACTTAATAATAAAATTGTATTTTACACTTGGCAACAACTGGGCAAACACAATTTCAAGACTGTAACAGGAGATCACTATTTTCCTCAGATTCCTGCAGCATGCAACCTTGAATTTTTTTTCCCTTTTGATATGGATCTACCTCCCAGCAAAGCTTGAAACCCTATGAGTCTACCACATGTCCTGGCAGCTGAAGGGGCCAACTGCATTCTGGAGTGCATCAAGCACACCATTTCTAGCTGGATAAGGGAAGAGATTGTCCCTCTCTACTCAGCACTGCTGTGGCCTCCCCTCAAGTATTGCATGCAGTTTTGGGTGCCAGAATTTGGTCTTAATGATCCTTGTGTATACCTTCCAACCTATGATGTTCTATGATTCTAAAAGAGGTAGATATTCTTTTTCTGGATTTGCCTGAGTGAATTTCAAACACAGTTGCCAGAGTAGATCTTATTTGAGGATGGTGAACTATATGCATTGATTAATAAGCCACCTGGTCCAGGAAAGTAATTGATCCCCTATATTTGTTACCTGAGAGACCACTTGTGGAGTACTGTGTCTGCTTTTGCACTCCCCTGTACAAAAACATTTTGACATAATGGAGTGAGTCCAGTAGGCTAACATATTAGTCAGGGGCTTGAAATATAATTTATGATGAGAGGCTGAGAGCTGGACTTGTTCAGCCTTGTTGGAAGAAGTAAGGCTAAAAGCAGGATTGCTACCCTGGACTTTCGAAGAGCCAACTTTGACCTCTTCCGGGACCTGCTTGGAGGTATCTCCTGGGCTAGGTTGCTAGAAGGCAAGAGTGCTTGTGAGAGCTGGGCTACATTTAAACAGCACTTCTTCAAGCTCAGGATCGGTGCATCCCTAAGAGTAGGAAATAGGGGGAGGGGGGCAGGAAACCTGCGTGGATGAGCAAGGAGATAATCGATAAGATCAAAAGGAAGGTCTATGAAATGTGGAAAAAGGGCCTGTCCTCTTGGGAAGAGTACAGAAGTGTTGTCAGGGCCTGCAGGGACGCGACGAGGAAGGCTAAAGCCCACCTAGAGATGAGGCTTGCAAAAGAGATAAAAGATAATAAGCAGGGTTTTTTAAAGTATGTAAACGCTAAAAGGAAGACTAGGGATAATGTAGGTCCCTTGCTGAACGAGGGGGGTGTCCTGGTAACGGGAGATGCCGAGAAGGTGGAGATACTGAACGCTGTCTTTGCTTCAGTCTTTGCTTCAAGGACTCCCCCCCTGGGACTTATCGACCCTGGTGGGGGGAGAAAGGGGCTGGGAAATGGAGGGCTCCCCCCGTGGTTGACCCGAGGGTAGCTGGGGAGCGCCTGTGTGGGCTCAATGCACACAAATCCATGGGTCCTGATGGAATACATCCACGTGTGCTCAGGGAGTTGGCAGAGGTGATTGCCGAACCACTCTCTATCATCTTTGAAAGGTCCTGGAGAACAGGAGAGGTGCCTGAAGATTGAAGGATAGCCAATGTCACTCCGGACTTCAAGAAGGGCAAGAAGGAGGATCCAGGAAACTACAGGCCAGTCAGTCTCACCTCTGTCCCTGGAAAGGTGTTGGAACAGCTTGTTCTGGATGTCATCTCCAAGCAATTGGAAGAGAAGAATGTTATGAGGAGTAGTCAGCATGGATTTACCAAGGGGAAGTTGTGCTCAACCAACCTCGTTGCCTTCTATGATGACATCACCAGCTGGGTAGATGGGGGAAGACCAGTGGATGTCATCTACCTTGACTTTAGCAAGGCTTTCGATACTGTCTCCCATGACATCCTGGTAGCAAAGCTGAGAAAGTGTGGGATAGAGGAGTGGATAGTTAGGTGGGTTGAGAACTGTCTGACTGGCCGAGCTCAGAGGGTGGCGCAGAGTCCGGCTGGAGACCTGTGACTAGCGGTACTTCCCAGGGGTCGGTGCTGGGTCCGGTTTTGTTCAACATCTTCATCGACGACCTTGATGAGGGAATAGTGTCTGCCCTCAGCAAGTACGCCGATGACACAAAGCTGGGAGGAGTGGCTGACACACCAGAAGGTTGTGCCACCATTCAGCGAGACCTGGACCGTCTGGAGAGATGGGCAGGAATAAACCAAATGAGGTTTAATAAGAGCAAGTGTAGAGTCCTGCACCTGGGAAGGAACAACCGAATGTATCAGTACAGGCTGGGGGATGACCTGCTGGAGAGGAGCTCTGAGGAGAAGGACCTGGGGGTCCTGGTGGTCGACAGGTTGACCATGAGCCGGCAGTGTGCCCTCGTGGCCAAGAGGGCCAATGGGATCCTGGCTTGCATTAAAAGGAGCGTGGCCAGCAGGTCAACGGAGGTGATCCTCCCCCTCTACTCCACCCTGGTCAGGCCTCAACTGGAGTACTGTGTCCAGTTCTGGGCTCCCTGGTACAAAAAAGACAGGGAACTCCTGGAAAGAGTCCAGCGGAGGGCCACAAACATGATATGGGGCCTGGAGCATCTTCCCTATGAGGAAAGGCTGCAAGACCTGGGTCTGTTCAGCCTGGAGAAGAGAAGACTGAGAGGGGGTCTTATCAATGCGTATAAATACCTGAGGTGTGGAAGACAGAGGGATTTGGCCAACCTCTTCTCAGTGGTTTGTGGGGATAGGACAAGGGGCAATGGCCACAAGATAGAGCACAGGAAGTTCCGCACCAGCATGCAAAAGAACTTCTTCACGGTGAGGGTGACAGAGCACTGGAACAGGCTGCCTAGGGAGGTTGTGGAGTCTCCCTCTCTGGAGATATTCAAGGCATGTCTGGACATCTACCTGGCAGCCTGCTCTAAGGAGCCTGCTTTGGCACGGGGGTTGGACCGGATGATCTTTCAAGGTCCCTTCCAACCCCTTCGATTCTGTGAGGACAAAATGCTTCAGTGGGAACTTACTAGCTTTCTAAAATTGCCATTACCCTGGAAGGTTATGGAATCTCCATTGCTGAAGATGTTCAAGACTTGATTGTCCATAACCCTGAGTAACCTAGTGTAATTAGACCTGTTCTGAGCAGTTCCTTGGACTACATGATCTCTGCAGTTCCCTTCCAACCCGACATTTTTTCTGTGTTTCAGGGTCATCATGGCTACTTTGAAGAGAATGAACAAATCTTGACTAACAGTTTATTCAGAAGCTATCATTGTGAAGCATGTGTTATGCATATAGCATAGCATTGTGCTGTTCCTTCTGCAGGGAAGAGAAGCAGAGAACTTGAGAAGTAATATGTTGGTTTTTTTTTTTTTTTTTTTTTGCAAGCTAGATCACAGTTTATATGAATAATGGTGGGGTGAATTAAGACTAATTTTGACTTTTAATGTCTGTGTAATTTGAAACAACAGAGGAGTAGTTGATTTCTGAGAGTTATTTTTAGTTTCATATTAATTATCTTGCATTTAATTTTATAAGTGATAAGTAATTCTTGTTATTTTTGGATTAGTCTATTTTTACCCAGCCTGCTTATTCACCTTCATACCTGCAGAGACAAGAAATTTAAGCCAGCTTTCATATTCTCAAAAGTACATTAGTTACTTGTAATTATCCACCCAGCATTATGAATTAACCCACCTTCATCATGTTCTCTTTTTCCTTAATTGGTTATCAAATAATTTTCAAGCCAGTTAAATTGCTTGACCCTTTAAAATTTTCCCTGACCATTTTTTCCTTCTCCTTTTCATGAGAACTTCCAACCTTCTGTTGAACTGGCAATTAATCATAGCAACTCTGTTGGCAGGCAATTGCTTGCTCTTTATAGAACACACCGTATGTCTCTTGCTCACAACTCTATAGTTTTTGGATATGTTAAAAATAAGGATGGGTGTAAATAGATGAGATTTAAGCTAGAAGCTGCTTTTGGAATTCTCTGTATCATAGGTTCAGACTGTTTTGCATATCAAAGAAGACTACACTGTTATAAGAAAAGATGTACAATAACCTTTAAAATTTCTTTAACAGTAAGAATAAATCCCATACAGTCATACAGTTTTGACTCAGATTTCCCTCAGATATTACAGCAATGTCTGTATGAAATAGAACTGAGTAACAGCCTGGATTCAGAGCAAGAATGCTACTCAAAATAGAGTTTGGATGTATTTTAATCATGTATACGAGCCTGATGGGAGGTAGCGGGGCTTAACCCAGTGCTTAAATCCATAAATAAAGTCAGTGTTTATATATATGTAACTTTAAATGGAAGAGTGAATGGCTTTCTGACCTGCAAATGAAATACTTAGAACAGATTCTGGCTGCCATGTTCAACGTGACCTTGTTCCAGAAGTGTAATGTGTTTTTTATTATTATTTTTTTTAATACATGTAGCTCAAATAACAGTTTTGCTAATAACAAATTAAAATTTGCTAATAACAAATTATTTTTTTCTCAGAAAAAAAAAAGTATGCTAATAACCAATATTAACATTCTCTTTGATCAGACATCACCAGAAACTGGAGAGCAGGCTTTGGCCTTTTCAAGGATCTACTTGGTAGAGTCCCCTAGCAAAGGCCCCTGGAAGAAATAGGGGCCCAAGAAAGCTGGTAGATAGTCAATGATCACCTCATCCAAACTCAAGAGTGAGGCATCCCAGCAAAGAAGAATTCAGGCAAAAATGCCAGGAGGCCTTCATGGATGAACAAGGAGCTCTAGGCCAAACTCAAAACACACACACACACACACACACACACACACAAAAGCCTACAGAGGGTGGAAACAAGGTAAACTGAGAGGAATATAGGGTTATTGTCAGAGAATCCAGGGATGGTGTTATGAAAGCTAAAGCCTAAATGGAATTGATTCTGGCTAGGGATGTCAAAGCCAACAAGGGCTTCTACAAGTTCGTCAGTGACAAAAGGAAGACTAGGGAAAATGTGGGCTCTCTCCAGAAGTAAACAGGAGAGCTGGTTACCTGGGACAATGAAAAGGCCAAGGTACTGAATGCCTTCTTTGCTTCAGTCTTTACCAGCATGACCAGCCTTCAGGAATCCCAGCTCCCTGAGGCCAGGCTGAAAGGCTGAGACCAGGAAGATATATCTTTGGTGGAAGAAGATCAGGTCAGGGATGCGTGAGCTAACCAGACATCCACAAGTCCATGGCCCTGATGGGATACACCATGAGTGCTGAGGGACTTTGTGATTATGATCACTCTCGATAATCTGGTCAATCATGGTAACTAGGGTAAGTGTCTGAAAGCTAGAGGAAAGCAAATGTTACTCCTATCATCAAGAAGGTCAAGAATTCCCTCAAACTTTGCCACAGTTTATCAGTGGTGAGCCTGATTTCATCCCTTTATCCCAAAGAGAAATCTGCATCCATTTCCCCTTATCTCTTCAGTCATTACCTTCTGCCAGGTGGCAAGAGGCTGGCTGATGCCTCTGTCCCATGGATGGTCAAGTACAATTCCAGCAGTCAATCTCCTTCTCAGGCTGTCTGATGCTCCTCAGCCTACCCACCTCCTCCAGAAGCTCTGCCACAAGGCTAAGCAGTTCTTCTAGCTGGGTGCCCTTCCGCCCCCCCACCCCCCCCAGGTGCGCTCATTGCTGCCATCAGAAAACTCAGGCACACCCTGCAGCCTGAGACCTGTGTGGCCGCATGCTCCCTTGGGAGCTCTGTCTGGGTAGCTGAATCGGTTCCTATGGGTGCAGAGGTTGCAGGGAACACAGAGGACATGGCTTTCTGCTGGATGGATACCACTGCTGAAGCTCCTCATGAGTGGATTACAGCCTGATTTGAATGGGACATTTGAGCCGGTGGAGTGACAGCGCCCTCACACACAAACTACCAAGCCACTCCCTGACTGACATGCCACATTCTGTTTGCCTGCCCTGTTCCTAGTGCTTCCTAAGGCTGCCTTCTACAGGTGCAGAGGTGGCTGCTGTTGCCCCCTCAGCCTCTCCTGGGAGAGCTGATAGCTTCTGGTGGGTCTCTGCCCTCCCCTGGGGTTTCCTCAGTTCCAGAAACCTGCCTGTACACTGCAGTTCTGAACTCCACTGCGGAACACGCCAGCACCAGAGCTGATTGCCTTGGTGAGTGACACTTACCAATACAGCCTAGGATGCGGCTGGCAGCCTTTGCTGCAAGGGCATGCTGTTGGCCCATAGTCAACTTGTTGTCTACTAGGACCCTCAGATCCTTTTCTGCAGAGATGCTTCTTAGCCAAATGGACCCCAGCCTGCACTGTTACATTGCATTATTTCATCCCAGATGCAAAACTTCACAGTGGCTTTTAACAAAGCTCTGGAGGGAAGAGGGGCCCGAGAAAGCTGTTTAATATTCAAGGATCACCTCCTCCAAGCTCAGGAGCAATACATCCCAACAAATGGACAAGGGTGGCTGATCTAGAGATATCTCTTAGTTCCTTATAGAAAGATTCATTGATGTAGTAATCCTGTCTGGGTGGCCTGTAGTAGACTACACAGAAGGACACAATGGCACCATATCATTTGCTTTGCCCTTAATCTTTACCCAGAGGCTGTCAACTGTGTCATCTTCTCCTGAAATCTGCATGCACTCCAGCCCCTGCATTACATACAGTGCCACCTCCCTTCCTTGCCTGCTCTTCATATCCCTTCTGAAGAGCTTATAACTGTCCATCACAGTACACCAGTCACAGGACCCTTCCCACCAAGTTTTGCTTATGTCAGTTATGTTGTAGCTCTGGGACTGAGCCAAGGCTCCTCTTGCTTATTCCTCATGATGCATGCATTAGTATAGAAACATATCAAATGTGCTTCAGTGTACCCAGTGCCCCATGGAGTGGACTGAAGGATCTCAATAGCACACCGTCCCTCAAATTTTGGTGTGCCAAATAAGTGTCCAAGGCTTGTCCAATGGTTGGAGGAAATCTCCTATCTCTAAATACAGCTGCTATGGTCTATTTATCAGATAAAACACGATTTCTTGATGGTAAGCTTAGTTCCACATTTCTCTTTGCTACAGTCAACAGATGTTGCCTTGAATATATACAGCAGCAGGAGCAACAGAAAGGGTCACTGTGGCAGCTGTATTTTTCCCTCTGCAATCAAGGGCTTTCCTGCCTTTTATTTGGACTGTGTCTTCAGCAGAAGAAGCCATGTAATACAGTGCACAGGGTAACTTACTGCTTTTCAGTTGTCTTTTGGGAGTAGGAGATGTCAGTCCTTCAAATTCCAACAGATGCATGAGAAATGTGGGATGTAAAATAAATATGAGAAACTACTGAGTACAGCTTTTCAGCAAAGTACTTGCACATCTGCAAAAGAAAAATAAATGTTTTGGCATAGGTTTGGTGTTTGGCAGCATGAAAAATAAACTCTGTGCAGCAAATTTCTGTCTAGTATAGCAATAGTGCACATTGCAATTATTCCTTGCGAATTCATGCTAACTCTACCTAGAGAATAAAATTTTACACCCTATATACTCTGTTAACTTAGCCATACCCACTTCCCTCCCCCCTTCCCCAACCCCCCCTGCCCCCACCCCCCGATGTCTACTGCAATTGTGTTGAGTTTCAAGGTACAGGAACCTTACATTAAAGGGAAGGAAAACCTATATTAAACCATGAACCCCTTTGTTACTCCAGGGAGCACTTATTTGTGGGATAAATCCCAATAAGTTACCTGTACAATAATTATGCAGCCAAGTTAGAAGTTACTCAAATGAGTCAATTGACTCACAAAGGTACAGCAGTACCATTGTTAAGGATTATATCTTCCAAAGAAGGCAGTATATTTTGCTTTCTATCTCAGTACCTGCTCCTCAATAAATAGAAAATTACTGATCTGAAATGAGGATCACTCCATGATCATGAAAACCTGTGCCTACTTTCATTGTAAGCATTTTATTCCAAAGAAAAAGTGTTAAAGAACTTGTTTATCAGCCCTGATTTCCAGACATAGTTTGCTGAATTCCAAGTTACATACATTTCAATTAAGGCTGGAGTTGAGGTGAATGCAGCGTGTGGTTTTTGTTTTATTTGTTTTTAGTACTCTAGAAAATGATATCATGTGAAATCTTGGAATGGAGTTGCAATAGACTGTAGCAAATATGCACCTCCTTACTCTAATCTGACTTGTAGATTTTGAATCAATCACTCTTTTCTATTAAGAAGAAGAGAAAACTTCAAATACTAACTGCAATTACCAAGAAACTAGCAGGCAGGCCTGTTGCTTTCTTCTGAGGAAAAATAAAAGTAGCTAATTCTGGTATCCACAGGCAAAAATTTTTGTAGCTTTTCAGTAGATGATTTTAAAAACTAATCTTAAAATTAGTTTAATACATTTTTAATGTGCCTCATTCAATACTTTTTATGGTTATGTATGAGGTATACACTTTTTGTGATAAAAATAATTTTCAGTTATGAGGCATGTAAATAAAATATTATTTCTAGAAACCAAAAAATATAGAATGCTTAAAGTTTCACACAGATATGTGACAGTAAGCTACCTTAACTGTCATTTTAATTAGCGTATAGATCCTTACATATAATTTCAGAAGCAAGTGAACTGAGGTAATAATTAAATAACACAGATGACTGGACATGAAATTTACATTGTGGAATTTTCCAATGGCTGTTTTTGCTTCATAAATCAAAATATCAGAAATCCATATAACAACAATATTTGATATAATAACTGTTTATAGTTTATAAAGGGAAAATGTTATTTATTTGTAATAAGTACTTTATGTGAATTCAAGGCAAAGAAAACTAAAAATAAATATAAATAGCACTAGAACTCTAGATATGTTACTAGTGATAAGCTGAAAAACATATGTAGGGTTTTTTTCCTCCTTTCTGAAGGAACAAAACAACTACAATATAACGAAGGATGCATTGAACTAACTTATGACCAAGGGAATGCAGATTAAAGCAGACAGAAGCAGCAGGGAGGAAAGAGCTTTGTGAGACAGGGCTAGCAATCATCTTAAGTGCATAAGTATTTGTATGTGTTCTCTACATTTTCTGGGTAATCGCTCATAGTGTAATAGTGTGTATTCAAAATTCTATTCATCTTGCACTTGCATTATGTGTGTTAAAAATTCATAAGCAATGAGTTTATTATTGTTCCTCCACAGTAGAGATTAAATCCAGAGGCTTACAAAAGTCAGGAATCTCAGAAGGAAAGAAGAAAAATATAATTTGGTTGTAATCTTTAAAACCAGAGTTACTCACTACAGACGAGCATCTACAACACTTTTATTCCATGGGAAAATAATATAATTGGCAGAAGAATGAATGTCTTTCAAGAAACAAAATATTGGGCTGTTAATGATATCCAGGAAAAGAACAAAAAATATGTGTTTGAGGCCCTTAGTGATGGATCTTTCATGTTCACTGCAGAAGGGAAACCAACTGCACTGATAAATAGATAGATACGTAGGTGAGGAAGGGTGAGGAAGTTCTGAACAAGAACCTCTGCACAACTTCACTGTTTCAACAGAATTTATGTGATAGTTGGATGTTGGTGCAAACTGAGATTGTAAAGGTGGAATTTAACTGAGAGTCACATTATTTTTGGATTATATTTTCAGCAATGTAATATGAAAATTATGGTAATAAAATTTCTTTGCAAGTGTGCTTGTCTTTTGTGTTGATGTTGAATCAGTTAGAAAGCAGAAGACTGAAGAAGTAACTTCTTATGCCAAGTCAAATTCAGGTAAAAGAAAACACAACACAGATTGTTGTTATTAAGTGACCCGTCTTTATCAACCTTTTTCTAAACCATAAGTATAGTGTGAATACTCATGACCTACCAGTGTTCTGAATGGTTAAGGAACAATTTACATGTAATCCTGAGTACAGATTATTTTTTTCAGTAGCACATATTTATCAGGTCAGAATAAACTCAATTTTCATATCTTTTCTTCCCTGGAAATATCACAGCTCCGTGTTTAAAACTAAGTCCACGTTTAAGATTTTTCATGAATAGGTATGCTTTTCTGAACCTCGGCATGAATTTCTTTGTTTATTTTTATTTTTTTCTTTAAAAAATAGGGCTCTCTATGTACCATCAGCATTACTAGAATCTGATCCAAAGACCATGAGATTTAGTGTAAATATTTCCACTAACTGCAAAAAACTTTGGAGGAGGCTTCATGATGTTCATCATAGGAGCAGGGTCATAGAAATAAGATAAATAGAAATGTCCATTTTTGATTAATTGTAATGAGACATTGTGTTTGTTCTGTTCAGACTGAAACATTCCCTTGACTTTTTCTGCAGCTAGGACTGGCTAAAAACTAGAAAGAATGAATGACAAATATTGCCATTATTATCTGAGTAATTTATACATCAGTATAATTAAACTGCAAAAATGTTAATTAAATTATATTCGGTGAAAAATGGCAACATTTACAGAACAATTCATTCACATAATAGTATTGACCAGGTCTACTTGCAAACCAGACACTGGAGTTTTAAGGTACTTAAGAAGAATGGCCTGAGAGGGTTGAAAGAGTCTAGGCTGAATTCTTTGTCAATAGTGTGAAACCTAGCCAGTTTTAAGAGTTAGTTTTGCAGACATATGGCTTCTTTTGGTAATCTGAATGAATGTTTTTAAGAATATACTTTCAAAAAAACTTCATATATATATTCTTTTAGGAAGGAAGAATAGATAAGAGATAATTTTAACTCTCTATCCAG
Organism: Anser cygnoides; assembly: GCF_040182565.1. Classification (NCBI taxonomy): domain Eukaryota; kingdom Metazoa; phylum Chordata; class Aves; order Anseriformes; family Anatidae; genus Anser; species Anser cygnoides. Next base: position 15,942,582 of record NC_089875.1, read on the forward strand.
AAAATAATGATTTTCTGACTTTTTTTTTTTCAGTTACAGCACTATGTTATCATATTAACAATGAAACATTAACAATGTTAAGTTCTTATGTGTTATTTTTCATCTGGAAATGTAAAATGCTGTAGGAAAATTCATCTCTGCTCTGTGTCACAGTAAGACTTGTGAAGTGATTAAAGCATGGACATCAGTGCAGAGGGAGAACTTTTATGTTTCAGGCCAGTGCTCTAACGAGACAACCAATATTCATTTTGGGTATGCTCGGTCTGGGAATACACAGCAGATTACATCTAGTGAGCAAGCAATATTTCCAAGTGAGGGTCATTTAGAAACAAAACAAAGAACTCCTCAATTCTGAGTTTTGAATATTTTGGGTGGAGAAATGCATGTCTGAGAAATAGGGAAGCCAGCAGAGCACACTGGCAATATCCATTGCTAGCAACGAGTTCGCCAAAGATTTAATGTATGCTGCACAAAAAATGCTGCATAAAGATGTAATCAAGATATTATAAAGAAATGTTACATTACCTTAGCATATCTAAATTTCATTTAAAATAAGGTAAGTGAATCTTTTTTATGTGTTTCAAAATAGCTTCACTTTGCACCACAGTGAACGTTACTGCTTTACAAGTTGGATGAATTCATGCATCACTGGAAGACAGTTAAACTCAATACTCAGAATATTTGTAGTACAGCAAGTGAGAGTGTTATAGTCAATAATATTGCAATTGTTAACCTCAGTGATGGCTATGTGGGGACTATATACATGGGAAGACAGAAAAAGTTCCAGTCTATTTTGATTCTTAAAATTAAATGGCTATATAAGCTCTTGTTTTCTTATTTCCCTTCACATTTGTATAATTTGAGTTATATTGTTTTGAGCTTTTCATATGCACAATTCTGTCTTGATCAAATTATGAATGGACACAAACATGGAGCTAATGTCTTATGCCAGTTCATTTAAAGTGAAAAAAGGAGTATGATAATTTTTGAGTTAAATAGAATAGGTTAAATAGAATTCATTTTTATATCCCTATCATCAGCTATTTCCGTCTCCATACAACTTATTTGAGTAGGTGTTTAATTAGAGGCAAAACAGTACACATTCCAGCCATAGCTGTTTGAAGAGTAGGCTACACATAAACTTGTTGCATTGAAGTAACCCTAACAAAGTCAAATTTTGCCTCAGTTTTCAGTAAAGATTATGACACAAAGGTAGTGCAGCTCATGGATAATAGTGTCTGGATTGGCCTATTCCCATATCTAGAGTTAAAACAAAGGACAAAAAATGTTATTTGTACAAATTAGAGCCATGAAGATACTCATTCAGATATTCATTCAAAAATTTGGAGTAGCTATACTTAATAGTAATTTTTATTTTAGTAGTAATATTTTAAAAGATTTTTTATCATTCTCTAGTGCCAGAGTTCCCATGTTACTGAAGACTGGCAAATGTAGCAACTATACCTTTTAAATAAGAGTGGAGGGGGATAGAGGATGCCAGAAGTTATAGCCCAGTCAGTCTGACCTTAATAGTATCCAAAGCTTCAGAAGAAATTTTTTAAATTGTAACTGATCTGAGTAAAATAACAAGAACACTTAAACACACGCTTTTCTTTTTGCAATGGAAAAACAAAACAAAAAAAACAGAACCGAACTAAAAAGAAGACATACTAAACTAATTTACAACTAAAGGAATGCAGATTAAAGCAGACAGAAACCATTAAAACAGCTGTTTTTTGGTTTATTTGTTTGTTTGTTTTTCTTTGTTTGTTGACAAAGTTAGGTATCATTATTAATTTTATTATTACTTCTTTTTGTTTTCTACACTTCTGAAGTTTTTGTTCCAGTCGTGTATTCTTGCTAAATTATATGTGGGGCTCTTATATCCAGTGATGACACTTTCTGATTTCAATAGAGCCTTTAGCTTGGAGTCGAGTGTGTAAAAAAAAAAAAAAAAAAATGACCCTGTTTAGCTGAACTGGAAGCCTTTGTAGGTTTTTCAACACATGTATGTGCTTATACCTTTGCATTCTGATAAATAATTAAAAGGTTGAAAATTGTTTGGCACTTCATCTTGTCTACAACTGATGTAGTATTTTGAATGTCTGTTGTTACTGGGGAGATGGTTGTGTTAACCTACGTTTGCTTATTTTAATGTAGGGGAGGCAATTAACTTTTTACCTTCACGGAGTGGTTGTATTAGCAATGCAGAAAGTTTGTTGTTAGTTGATAGCTTATAGTAGTCAGCCATTTTGAGTTTTCCATTCCACATCACTCAAGGACTTCTCTTTTTAGAGACAAATTTCTCATACTGACTCTACAAAAAGAAAAAAGAAAAAAAAAACTCAGACGAATCAGCATTTTGAAACAACGTATGGTGAAAGAAGTTACCTCTTGTGAATTCTAGTGTTCTGTAAAGAGAGTGAAAATAGTAAAGTAGTCATCAGTAAAGCAGATGAAAAGACAATTATTTGGATTTTTCCAAAGCTGTATTGTCTATTGTTTTTTAAGCATAGTTTGTTTTCTAACTTGCTCTCTTTGCTTCATACTGGATGTGAAGACGTAATGTACAACCATCTTTTGCAGTCTTTTAGAACGCATTTCACATCAATTTACTTCCACAAAAACCTCAGAGAAGTATTCCACTGCAATTTCTTTTATGCATTTTTGAATGTTCAGTATTTTTCTGAAGTCTTATTTTCCCAGATAACTGCCACAGGTCTGGAACAAAGCTCTCAATTCTAATAAAAGGTTAAATAACAGAAGAGAAAGTTTATGTCCATGCCCTTGTTCTTACAGACTGATAGGTTATTTTAATCATCAACCAAAGCATAGAAGCCCTTGCTTGTTACTGCAACTTTCTCCACCTTTGGGGGCAATGTTCAGTGACATTAAGGAACTTTATGACAAAACGATACCACCTAATGAGCTACAAGATATCAGGCACTTAGGATGAAGGCTAATATCGAAAGAAACTGTAATTCTTTCTCTCTTCTTTCTTTTCAGTCTGTTAAGTTAGACCTAGATTATGCCTGTCCTTTATCTCTCCAGAACTTGCAGTTACGTAGCACCAGTTGTAACAAAATGACTGTCACTTCATTTCCACAAGGAGAAGTAATTTGCTTGATCTCTTTTACCAGGCATAGCATGCCTTTTCCTGTGTACGATATGTAAGTTTCATCCTCCCATTCCTTGATTCCTCTGTTCACTTGTTCTTGAGAATGTGTGTTCATGTGAGTAAACAAACCCTAACATCCCATCACTCAACCCATCACTCTCTCTTTGGGAATGCTGCTGTAATGTATTTTATTGGTTTTGCTTTGAAGTTTAGAATTACCTAGAATGGGGGCTTTAATAATTAAGTGATTTATTTTAATAAAGAGATGACATTTAATAAATAAATAAACCACTTATCTGATTAGAAAGAGCAGTAGTGACATTTTGTAAAGAGAACATGGGCTAAAGCTTAGCATGTACGGAGGTTTAATGTACTTTCTTGTTGTATTAGTGCAACCTTCTTGACTTAGATGTACCACTTATTTTTGTGGCTAAATGAGTTTACACTCATGGAATAGGTCTCAAATTTACATATGCACACTGAAGAATTATTTAAAAAAATAGGTTGAAATGCAAAATTTACAAGTTCAAACTTAGCACTTTCAAAACTCAGTACTTTAAACTCCTTTGAGTAGATTTCCCCTGAAGTCTTTACACACAATGTTATTACCATTTATCTTTAATTACCACACTTTCTGAGAGGGGTGTGGTCTGGCCCATACTATTTTAACTGCTATATGTTGAGATGGGTATTTAAGAAATAACTATGTCTTCTTGAGTGGTCTTAAAGCGGAAGAAGTTTTGTTAAAACAAAGACACAATTCTTCAATGCATTTACATCTGACTGGCTGCCCTAATTTCAGTGAAAGCAACAAGAACTGACAATATCACTCCAAGATTCAAGTCAACAGAATGAGAAGTGTATAAAATTCAAGATCCTAAACATTGCCATATTTGGACTGCGACACTGAATAAAGCATAATTTAGATAGGGTCCTGTACTGGGTTTACGTGGCAAGGTTTTGGTAGCGGGGTGCTGCAGGGGTGGCCTGTGTGAGAAGAATCCAGAAGATGCCCCACGTTAGATAAGGGCAAAGTTTAGCTGTCCCCAGTAGAGACCTGCCGCTGCCCAGAGCCGAGCCAATAAGTGATGTTGTTTGCACCTCTGTGAGAGCAGATTTAAGAAAGGGAAAAAAAACACACACACACACATACACACACACAAAAAAAAAAAAAAAAAAAAAAAAAAAAAACTGCTGTGCAACAGCTTTTGGGAGAGAGGAGTGAGAAGCAGCCCTGCAGACCCCAATGTCAGTGCAGCAGGAGGGCAGGAGGTGCTCCAGGCACGCAGCAGCAGTTCCCCTGCGGCCTGTGGAGAGGCCCCTGGTGGAGCAGGCTGTCCCCCTGCAGACCATGGGTCCCACATGGAGCAGATCTCCACGCTGCAGCCCGTGGAGGAGCCCCTGTTGGAGCAGGTGGATGTGGCCTGGAGGAGGCTGCGGCCCATGGAGAGCCCACGCAGGAGCAGGCCCCGGGCCGGAGCTGCAGCCCATGGGGAGGAGCTCACGCAGGAGCAGGGTGTCTGGGGGGAGCTGCCGCCCATGGGGGACCCGTGCTGGAGTAGTTTGCTGCTGGGGGATGGACCCTGTGGTATGGAGCCATGTGGGAGCAGTTCTTGAAGAGCTGCTGCCTGTGGGAAGCCCATGCAGGATCAGTTCAGGAAGGATGGCATCTGGACAGGACAAGGACAGCATTTTGGAAGGGACACCACATTGGAGCAAGGGCAGAGAGAGGCCGTGAATGAGCAGCTGAGAAGAAACGTCATGGGATTGTCTGCAGCCCCCATTTCCCATTCCTGGATACTGCTTGAGGGGAGGAGGTGGAAGAGGGTGGATAACGGGGAAAAGGTGTTTTTAGTTTGCTTTTTGTTTGTTTGTTTCTCACTGCTCTAGCTTCTGAGTAATAGGTAATACATTACATTAATCTCCCTATGCTGAGTCTGTTTTTTCCATGATGATAATTGTAGAGTGATCTCCATGTCCTTATCTCAACTCTTTTCATCATATTTTGTCCCCATTTCTCTTTGAGGAGCAGGAGTGAGAGAGTGGTTGTGGTGGAGCTCAGCTGCCCATATGAGAAAAAAACACCACAATGCTTTAAAATGAGAAAAACAGATGAAACACCAATTATAATGAACTGGACAACAGTTTATCATAAACAAACAAACAAATAAATAAATAAGTGGTTGTTAATGTGTTTCCTCCCTGGGAGAATGGCCTCCAACAATCTGCAACTCACCAGTTATGCAGAGGGTACAGGGAAAAGAGAGGTCTATGAGTTCATTGGAGAGGGAGGAGAGCCTTTAAACTGTTGTTAATTTCCTCCTTAAACAGAAGGGATTTGGGAGGATTTCCTCTCTGTTTGTGGGGTAATACTCTAATGGCATTTCTCAAAGGCAGGGCTCATAATACAGACACAAATAAGCCTTAAGGAGAGGAACAGAAAAACATGAAAGACAAGAGTCCAGAAAGTGTTTAGGAGAGTTCATATTTGCAGGTTTGAATTAAAGAGAAGAAAGCTATGCCTGATTGATGGAAATGAATCAAAATAACCTTTTCTCTTGCTGTACTACAGAGGTATAGCTCTGGTCTAAGTATAATTTACCAAAGTGAAAACACATTAAAGACAAACTCCATCTCTTTTCCATTCCTGTATAGTACAACAGAACCTCAGTTATATTTAGACCCTCTTGAGGACTGCCACTATATAAACATCTGATAACCCTTTACTGTAGATGAGATCTTCACATTTTCTCCAGTGCACTGCATAAGCTAAGTGACCCACTTAAAACATTACTATGAAAATTTTCCTCAAAGTAATTCATTCATTTGGCAGAGGTTATATGAAATGACAGTAGAACTTCCGTTTATTTATTTATTTATCTGTTTGTTTGTTTATTTTTCAGGTAGGCTCAGAATGTGCTCTGTCTACCTCCACAATGAAGGAGTGAACGACCATTTCTCACTCAGCAGCAGTATGTGTCTCTCTCTCTGAGATCTGCCTCATCCCCCAAACATGATGGCTGAGATTTCTGGTCGCAGCAAAATCTCCATTCTCATGCATTAGGAATCAAGAGAGTCTGTCCCCAAACACAGCAACCAGTGTAGATAGCCTTCTTCTAAAGTTTCTGCTGGCACAAAGTAGAAGGTTGTTCTAAGAGAGATGGATTTGGGGAGCAACAAAACAAAAAACCAAAAACAAACAAACAAACAACAACAACAACAACAACAAAAAACAAGGATAAAAGTTACATCCAGCTTTGTTCTGTGAGCAAAAGGAAGTCTATTACATTCCACTTTTGTTTCCTCTGTTGCAGGAAGCAAGAGATATTAAAGGAGTGAAGTTCAAAGACAAATGCTATAAAAAGGTAAACATTATTTTTCTTTTTTTTGGCTCCACAGAAATCAGGAGCTGTCATTCCACTAAGATTCCCTGAGGAGAATTTTTAATTTGGAGTCCTGATAGTTATGCTACTTCCCAGACAGAAGTACCTGTAAAGTTTTAGTTTCTGTTTCAATTTTAATCTCTTAGCAGATGCATTGTTTCTGAGAAAAGAACAAGTCCTTTATGCTCTTTTCTGTGTGAATAGTTTTCTGAATACTTGTCTTTATATACTTAGAAATTATTTGCCCTTTTCTACTAGCTGTGTGTTTTAATCACAGTTGTGTCTGTATGTGAATGTATGGATCGATAGTCACAAAGATATTCTGCCTGCTTATGTTCACATTCACTAAATCTCTTTTTATTATATGCCCAGAATCAACGGGGCTTCCGAAGCTTTTTTTTTTTTTTTTTTTTTGTCCATGTGGCCTGCAGCACTGTCACCAAACGATAGCAGACACAGTCTTTCCATTCTTTATGTACAATGACTATGAGGCTGAACACAATAAGAATCTATGTACCGCTATTGAATAGCCTACCACAAGAATAATAAGGCAGGAAGTGAAGCAGAATACATATTACACTGCATCCGCATACAACATACCCTACCATTGCTAAGCAAAGAGAGCAAATTGTATTTATAATTCAGCTTTCATAAATAAAGTATATCCACATGGTTACTCTGACCAAAGAAGGCTACCCTTTATTAAGACAAAAGCATAGAAGATTTATAACCAAAACCAACACTAAATTGTGAAAGCTTACACATCAGGAAGATGGTCATGGAAGTTCCTTATTGCTGTACCAGTCTTATGACTTTAAGTTTCACATCAATGTCAATTAACCAGTTAATAATTTTTGCTGTTACTTGCAATTAAACACAGCTATATTTTTTAATGCCCATTAAAAGCACGTTATATAAATTCAATTTTTAATTTGTTGTATTAAAAAATATAACTGCATTTGTTGCTTGTGTGATATTAAGCAAATTACATGTCAAATAGATTTGTGTATGGTATAATTAATAAAACTTAATGAGTATTCTTTTTGTATTTGATTATACTTAGCTTTTTGACAACGTGGAATTGTCAAAGCAATGAACAGCCTAAAACTAGTTTTTGGCTTTTCTGTTGGCCCACGTAGATAGAAGTATCCTCCAGTAATACCAACAGCTGATTTAATATTCAGTCTTCCAGGTTATCTTTCTTATAAGTAAGTCAAAACATGGCAAACGAAACTAATCTTCAGAAACTTTTTTTTTTTTTTTTGGCCATGTTTGTACTTTGAATTAATATCCTGAGTATAAATGTCATGATTCATCAGTAAAGTAAAAATAGAGGAATACATAATGAAAGCCTTTTACTTCCTTTGTCACAGGAAGTTATCTGAATTCTAGTAATTTGGTCACCTGTATTATTAACATGGATAACAAAAATCAGAGGAAATGTTTTTTCTGAGTAACCTCTGGTCTTGGAAATCTTGGAGAAAAGAAACAAGCTAAAAGTACATTAATATTAAAAAACAGTGCATTCTTATAGTTTTTCTCTTACTAGACTATCAAGAAATATTCCTTGAACATGATTTTTAAAATTTATTTACTTCTCCTGTTTCTCCTAGAGATCTTTTTAACCTAGAATAAATGTTTATGATAAAATTAGAAGAGAGAGAAGATGAAAATGAATGCACAGGAACAGAGGAAAAACCAAGCACCTCTCCCCTGTGCTTGCTACAGGAACTGAATCCAAAAACCACTCTAAAGTAACCAGCAAGTGATATTGCTGCAAGAGGAGAAGTGGAGCAGAAGTACTGATGATGTGAACAACAGATGAGTCAATGACAGTGGCACTCTGATATACAATAAGCACAATCTTTAAATCTTATGTAAGGGAATGTCATCATCTTACCTTTCTATTTACTCATTTACTCTGGAGCCAATGTCAAGCTCCCAGCAAAACATCAAGCCAGCTTTTTTTTTTTTTTTTTAAATATGCCACAATTATTTTTTTTCAATGTGTCACAAAAGTTATTCTATAAATAAGACCAGTGTGTTCCACTGAGTCATTTTATGAATGGAACAATCACTTGAAGGGTACTTTTTTGCTCCCACTCAGGGGAGGGTGATGGGGTTCCCCTTAAAACACTTTTAGAGAAGTGACTTAGCTTGTTATAAATTTCTTATTATTTCCAATTTATAAAGACCAAAAAAAAAAAAGCCTATTATTGTTTAATTCCTTTCCTCATGCTTCACAGTAACTTGGTGGGGGTGGCTGAAAACCAAGGTGTCTCTAAATGAGTTGCCCAAGACATGAAAGTTGTTTTTGGTCTTATTGGGTCTTACCACATTTCAAGAAGTCCTTTTATATGCTTTCTAGGAACCCAAATGTGTCTGGACAGCATGGGCACTTTGTACTAGTCATCTCAGCAAAGAAATCCTTCTGAGTGCTATAAGCAACCCAAGAAGCAGTAACAGACAGAAATACAGATAAATTAAATATCAGGGATTGAACACACAGAGCCCAAACCAATGGGCATCTACATTAACATTCAGACACCTTGACTTTTTCTTGCTAAACTCAATAGACATTAAAATGCCTTTTGAATTAAAATCTGAACTAAAACATGGGAAAACTGAATGGGCTTTTCCCCAGTCTTGGGGAAGGAACAATGGTCCAACCTAGTAATTGTTTTCAGAAATAAATGTTGATTATGAAGAAGAGATTAATTAACTCCAGAAGACAAAAAATTCAATTTGTGATTATACTGTGAACACATTTCACCCAGTCATAACAATCACTAAAAGTGAAATGAAATAGCACACGAATAAAAAGGTGGACATAGTGAAATTGTTGCAAAAAATTGAGAAGACAAATTACTAATCAACTGGATTTAAGTAAAGTGCGGACAGACAGGTCACTCATCAAAAAAAAAAAAATTAAAAAATTAAAGGATATATTTAACATGTTGTAGCCTATGTCAGATGGACCTGAGGTGATTTTACTCACCTGGGCACCTGATCTCCACGACAACTGCTCTCTCACTCCCCCTCCTCAGAGGGAAAGGGGGACAAAATACGATGAAAAGGGCTCAAGAGTTGAGATAAGGACAGGGAGATCACTCAACAGTTATTGTCATGGGCAAAACAGATTCAGCATAGGGCGATTAATGTAATTTATTACCTATTACTAACAAGCTAGAGAAGTGAGAAACAAAAAAAGAAACTAAAAACACCTTCCCCCTTTGTCCCTGCTCCATGTGGGGTCCCTCCCACGGGATGCCGTCCTTCTCGAACTGAGCCTGTGGGGGCTGCCCACAGGCAGTAGCTCTTCAAAAACTGCTCCCACATGGCTCCGTACCACAGGGTCCATCCCCCAGGAGCAAACTACTCCAGCACGGGTCCCCCACGGGCGGCAGCTCCCCCCAGACTCCCTGCTCCTGCGTGGGCTCCTCTCCACGGGCTGCAGCTCCGGCCCGGGGCCTGCTCCTGCGGGGGCTCTCCATGGGCCGCAGCCTCCTCCAGGATCTATGTATGAAGATAAGTCATGAAAACCTCTCTCAAGATATGGTTGCAGGTTTATTAATTCAATTGACTGGAGGTGGGAAATTTAAGATTGTGTCCTCTATTGATATATACATATATAATTATACATATACGTTTGTAATAATCTAAAAATAGTGATTTCTCCTACTTTCATTAAGAAATGATATAAACATGTATTGCCCCTTTTGGAACTATTACTATAATTGTTTGGGGCTTTTCACAAAGTTTTCTTCAGTGATGAACAGTTCTATGGGTTACATTGCCTTACAGCTCTCTCTATAACAGGTTTATCATATACAGTGCTAAAGTCAAGTATATGAAGGAATTTATAAACAGAAGGCCAGAATTTGGAAATTTGTAAAGAAACATGCAGGATGAGGAGCCTTTAATTAGAATAGAAGCAGAGAGTTACATTTGACACCTTGCTATAAGTATTATGTCCAACAAGGACAGAAAAGCAGGTCACTGCCAGCATAGGCTTGTTCTGCACTAGGGAACATTTAGAGAACATTCCCACTATTGCAGCTCCACTGACATTAGTATATGAGAAGCTGCAATATTCACAGCTCTCCAGCACCAGCAGCTGTTTCAACACTGTGTTAATTAGATTGGCACTGAGCTGGTTTAATAGACATGATGCTACTGACAGCTGCTGGGGTGCCATCTACACTAGGACTGCCAGCACTGATAAAGCTGTAGTAGCATTGGTAGCTGTGGCAGTTACTTACAGAGTTCTCCACAGTAAGTGGAACTGAGATATGTGGGCTGAAGTCATAGTATGTGTATGAATGTATAGATGTGATTTTATTTATTCTCTCTTTTCCCTTAACATCCTACTCCTATGTATACACTTTACTGTTCATTTGTGAGGACTGAAACTCTCATGAATCATGTATCTTCTGGTTTGATATTGTCTTAGATCAGCAAGAGTGGAGGGAACAAGAAATCTTGATATTTAGGATCAAAGATGTGAAATAAATTATGTCTGGGTAAGAGTAAAATAAGGATGACAATTCTCTCACTGCGCACTGGGCGATCTGTGAAGCGGTAATGAATTGTGTATTGATTGTTAAAGCACTTGAAAAGGTTTTCAGTGCCCAATGGAAGTTGATTGTGCTGATCTCATCCACATGTATGTGTATGTGATACCTGCTTTCCCCTACAAGGCAAAGCATGTTTGCATGAACGAAGCATACCTCCAATGAAGTATAACTTATAAAGATAAAGGAATAGTAGAGTGTCTGTACCTGAGAACGTGTCAGATCATTCATTTTTTGTACAATGTTTTGTCATTTGTCTTTGTGTGTGTGTGTTTATGTGTGTGTATGGTTGTCTTGTCTTTTTTTTCTTTTTTTTAACTGGTAGAAGCACTTTAAACACTACCAAAATTACAGGTCTAATCTCTGTTCCCATTTTCCTTATTCCACTTACTCAGAATAATATAGTTATTGACATTTTATTTATTTATTTATTTATTTTCCACTTGTATGGGAAATTAGCACTGCTTGGTTTAATTCACATTACAGTTTTCTTAGTGGTAATAAACTACGTAAATATGGGTAATATTCACTTGCTCCAAGTAGCATCAGTTTCCTGATTTGTAGAGAGGGCCCACCCTTTGAACATCCAGCTGTTCATCAGTACCAACCACTTCCAAAGCAGCTCAAACCCCTTCACATGCTGCCAATATCTCCTTTTTTGGTTGGAGTGTAGTGGGTCTGAGGTCATCTGTATCCCTGACTCCAGAACCCTAGGGGTCTACCTCAAGTCTCCCATGGGGCTTTCTTACCAGAGGTTCCAGATAGGAACATTTCTCCCCAGCTGCAGTATAGAGCACATTTTTTTACATCTTGTCCTGCCTGGGCTGGACCAAAAGGCTAATGCATGATACCCTGTTTAATTTGTTCAAAGGGTTATTGTTGCTTGGGGCCTCATTTGAAGTTGTTCTTTCAGATCACTTGATAGGGAGGGCATACAATCAAACTTTAATTTGTTTTACTCTACCACACATACACACAGCTTAGGTTTAAAGTACAACAGTCTCAGTGTGGTAAATTTTCTAAAATGTGAAAGAAAATCCAGGCCTGTTTGTTCTGTGTAAAAGATCTGCCAATTCCTTTTTACTTGCCTTCTTTTTTTTTTTAAAACAATCCCTTTGTTTGAAGAAAGTTAACTTTTAAAAATGTAGTACATATGTCAAAGGTAGATTTGTTGTGTTGATTACTTTTTGTGTTTAAAGCAAAATAAAAATATCAACTGTATTCAAGAATCTGCACTGGAGTAATTGAAAAGCAGTACATGCAAATAAAAGCTTCTTCATTCGTGTTTATCTTAGTATGTACTACTTGTGCTGGAAATTGCTAACAGAAACTGTAAACTCCAGTCATCCGAGCGTGTGAGAAGATTGTAATGAAAGGTCTTCAGGAAAAAAAAAAGAAAAAAAAAAAGTTATATTTGATACTAGATAAGCCCATTTATTAAAAATCAATACAGTGATTTTACTGGCAAAGGCCATGCTTTGTCTCTGCTTTGCTATTATATGTATTTCATTTCTTGTTCCTAAGCATCTGTAAAACTAGCAGCCCTCTTGTGAGGGAGACATGATCATGTTACCTGCTACATGCTGTTCTTTGTGTTTTCTCCTGTAGATATCATCCCCGAATAAAAATAAATACTTATATTCAAAAGTAACCATGAAATATTCATGGTTGCCTTAGGTGCAGTGAGAAAATGGATACTAGATTTTTCACCAGTGAAATAGTGAAAGTTTTCTAGGATTAGTGAATTTGGACTCAAGTTTTTTCATTTTTTTTTTAGAGACTAAAATTTTTAAATCCAAACGGTTGCAGTGCAGACTTTGGATGGCCTAAATTCAGGCTTCCTTCATTCATTGTGCTTGATATTTTCAATGTTAAAATAATTGAACATTTTTATAAGCAGGGGCTGTTTAATGCTTTCACAATAAATTCTCACCTTCTGTCAGTTCATATTATTCTTAGTCCTTTTTTCCGTCTACAAGTTCATATTATTTTCCTAAGGGATTCCATCATTTTATTGCCCTGAAAGTGTACAGTTTGTAGCTCTGATGCTGCAAAACCTTTTTTCATCACTAAGATCAGTCCCACAAGACCAGAAGATTGGTACTGTTAGTTGCAATACCTTTTTCCATACACAAAGAAGGATCCAAACCTGATATTGTAGAGTTTTTCAGTGATTTATAGTTCCTAGGCATTATTGCTAAAGGAGGTATATACATTAGAAGAACTGAATTCAGCCACTGGACAATAGATGTCAGCAAGCATTGTCTAGAAGGTGCTACAAAGATGAGAAGAATGAAATAAAGGAACCACTTCCAGGATCTGAACTAAGGCCACTTTTCCTCCACCTGCCTTTGCTCCATTTTTCATTTGCTTCTGTCTTTGTATAGCTTTGCTCCAGAATTCATAACCACAGTGTTAACAGTGAAGGAATCCTGAAACAATTCCTCACAAAATGTTTTCAAACCTCAGTGAAAACAAAGTGTGCGTAAGGAAAATGAAAGAAAAATGACAAATTTTCTATTTTGGAATGTTTATTTAGAAATGGAAGCAGAAATCACACACCAAAAGACAATATGGGATAAAATCTCAAGGCAATTTCAAAAATTCAAGGTTTAAATTCAAGTTAGAGAATAATAAACAGTTAAACTTTGACATACAATGTTCTTCTGCTCTCTCTTACATAACAAAGCCAAAGAACTATATATATAACTAAAAAAACCCTGCATCTAGCACAAAATTCTTTCTCCAGCTACTGAAAATTGTAATGCAACCACCATCTACACTAATTTAAAATATTCCACATAAACAAATTAGCAATGAACTTATGTTTAAGACCAGTGATGACAATTGCACACATATAAAGATAGTATGTGTATATTAAGTATGATTAACTGGGTCAATTAAGTACTTTGGGTAGGAATTTAACTTAGTTTCTTAAACAGAAACAATTTTGGTAGGATTTGAAATGAACTCAGCACTAATGTGCAAATGGAGAGCTTGAGAAAGCAGAAACAGAAAAGTGTTATTTTACAGTAATGTGGGATCCGTTGTAACCTGCTTGTGCTGTTATGAAGTTATAAAGTGAAGACTGTCTTTAAGCCAGAGAAAGTGTTTTAAAATAACTTCCACCAGCAGTAAAGAATAATGATAATCATGGATATTAGCACTCATCCTATTATCTTCAGCAAGCCCAGTAGGTAGTCTGGGAAGTGATCCAGATTCTTAAAGACAGCCATCTAGTGCACTTTACATGTTCTTGAGTATCTGAGGAACTTACTTGGCAGGTAAGGGAGTGGATGTAGGACATACTTTTGAAGGAACTGCTGGAAGTCAGATGAGAGACCCATGAAATATAAAATGGTATGTAAAATTGCAAATACTTATGTTGTCCATGCTAGAGGCATGTGATGTCCCTTCTCCATTGAAATGCTAGAAATGCCTGTAATTCCATTCACAGCTTTTTCAACAGAAGCAAAACTAATTCCCAGTAAAAAGTTTTTCTTTAAAAACTAATATCTAAGGATACTGTTGTATCATTAAGAGCTTTCAGTTTTACCCAGATGCACCTCTAGCCAAACATCTTACTTACACATTATGACATGCAAGTATCTATATGGCTGGATGCAAATTAAGTGCAACTATTATCCTATCTGTAGAGATAGTGCTAGTGTCATCATTCAGTAACATATTAGATTTAATGCTTAATCTTTCCCTCTGATATATTATAATTGTAGCCTCCAGATGGATAGTTCTGTAGGTGGTGCAGAGGGATACGTTTGTGGTTCGGAGTCATGGACTGAACAGGGAGTGGATAAGGAACAGCTTCATTCCTCTTCAGCTTTTCCCAGAACAGAAATATGAAGGCCATTTCTCTAAAAAAATATTGATAGTGTGAGTGCTTTTACTTTTGAAGTGGAAACTCTCCTAGATACAAGATACCTGACTCCTTGGAACACTCACTCCGGGATCAGCAAAGTAGATGATGGATGCAAGGTACCTTATTTATCTGGTAGTATTTTTAACTCACTTTCCTGAACTGTGAATTACTAATAGTTATTTTACGTCTAGTGTAAGTAAACTTCTGTTTCCAGTAACAAGATCGCATGGGACATGAAAAGCAGTGGTAAAGAATAGCCTGAAAAAAATGCAGAGGATAAAAACTAATTTACAGAGAAATTACTGAATGTTAAAAACTAGAATTTTACTTCTCAAAGAAAGATATAAAAATTGAAGTTCTCTGCAGATGTCAACTAGCATATGAACTGGTCTTTTTGCTGTTTTGGTTTTGCTTGGTTTCATTTTATGTTTTTTGTTTTGTTTTATTTTTTTTCATTTTGGAAAGCTTAAAGTTGTTTACGTCAAACTGATACAAGTTGCCAACGTTTCAGTAAAATGTTTTTTTCCGAACTGGCAGCATAATATTGTATTAACTGCCAAATTATTGTCTAGTTCTGAAACTGGAGTTACCAAGAGTATTTGCAAGAGGTTGCAATGTTATGCAAGGTTAGTTACTTGCTATAGTAATTTGAGAGAAAAAAAAAAGGGGGGCTGGTGTACCCCTTGCTAAATCATATGAAAAGTTCTGAAGGTCTCAGCTGATCTTAGATTTTGAAAAACAGAATATTCAAAGAGGCACACTATTCATGTGCATCAGCAAACTTGTGAACTTGTGGGAGGTCCAGGTCTTGTGAACATTATATGGAAAGTGGATCCCACACAGCCCTGAATTCTTCTCCCCCTGTAGTTATCCTCCAACACGCTCACCACTCAACATTATAAATATGAAAAAGTAATGGAATCCCCTGTGGCCCTAAGTATGAAACGACTGGCCCTAAGTATGAAACGACTAAGTCTGAAGATGGAGACAGAAGCAGAGGGCTTGCTTGATGGCTAAGTCAGAGGCAGAAAATGACAAATTTGCACTACCTGCTAATGCGTATAGACATTTCCTTGGTGTTTTTTGCCCTTATGAGCACTGAATTCTAGTGACCAGTTGAATCTTTGAATATGACAAGTCCTGAACAGTAAGGGAGGCTTCAAGAGTATCATGTTGAAGATTGCACAAGGCTTTGCAGAATTCCATCCTCTCTAAGACTTTTGGGGGCATTCAGTATTTTTCACATTCAGAAAACGATTGTTTTCTGAAGCTTGCATCATCTTCAAAATTTCCCTGCCCATGGAAGCAAGGAGTTTTTATTTTGCTTCTGTAACCATGTGCTAGGGATTGTGCCTTCTAAGCAAGACAAATATGCAAGCATTGCAGTATTTTCAGTTGTTTTTAAACTTTATGAAATTATTTAAATAAATGCCAAATACTGTCATATTTTTAATTGCTTTAGAAAGTGTTATGAATAGAATAGGAGAAAAAAAAAAGCTTAGAGATACATATGTATGTGTATATATATATATGTATATACACCATATGTATACACATCTGTATGCAGAAATATTTTTCATAGTACCCACTAGGTGGACTCATGAACAGAGTGTTCAAAATCAAAACCCAAACTCCAGGTAAGGAAAAACATCTAATGTTAAGCTACTGCGGTAGTCTCACTAACAGCAGCACAGCTGGGGAAAGGTACTTCAGCACCTTCACCTTCCATCAGTGCAATGGCTACTATAATTTTGCTAGGAGAGAAGTTCTGTCTGAATCCCAATGTTCTCTCTAATGATACTGTTGAAAATACCTGCCTATATTCAGCCAAGAATCTTACAGATTTCATAATATACAAAGCATTATGTCAGTACTTGAGGTAGCATAAATAAGACATTTGATGTGCTCGGAGTGGAGGTAGGGGTACCATATGGCCATAAATGTGGAAAACGTATGTGCTGAAATGTGCTAATAACTAGCTTTAGCAGACAAATGAATATATTGCTTGAAATGACAGTCTTATTAACAATTATTGCCTTCGATTATTTATTTTTCCAGACTACACATTAACACTACAAGCTAAACTATTACTGCTATTTATGTCAGTTTGTTTCTTTACTATAGCCAGCTGCCCCTCTCTTTAGTTGCCATTTTTTCTAAGTGATGCAATACTTTCTCAATCCACAAAATCTGAACAGTTATCAACATCTTCAACAATAACCATTTCATTAAAATCATAGAATCATAGAATGGCTCTGGTTGGAAGGCACCGTAAATATCATCTTGTTCCAACCCCCCTGCCATGGGCAGGGATGCCACCCTCGTCCTGCTGGCCTTTTTGAAGCAGCCGAGGATGCAGTTGGCCTTCTGGACTGCAGGCTCACACTGCTGGCTCATGTTGAGCTTTTTTTCCACCAGCACCCCCAAGACCTTCTCTGCAGGGCTGCTCTCAATGAGTTCTTCTCCCAGTCTGTACTTATGTCTGGGATTGCCCCAACCCAGATGCAATCAGGTGCCCTGACATCTTGCACTTAGACTTGTTGAACCTCTTTAGGTTCACATGGGCCCACTTCTCCAGCCTGTCCAGGTCCCTTTGGATGGCATCCCTTCCTTCTGTTGTATCGACTGCACCACTCAGCTTCGTGTCATCTGCAAACTTGCTGAGGGTGCACTCAATCCCAAAATCTATGTCATTGATAAAGATATTAAACAATACTTGTCCCAGGACAGACTCCTGAAGGACACCTCTCATCACCGGCCTCCACCTGGACATAGAACCATTGACCACCACTCTCTGGGTATGATCTTCAAGCCAATTCCTTATCCATTGAATGGTCCACCCATCAAATCTATCTTTCTCCAATTTGGAGATCAGGATGTCATGTGGAACAGTGTCAAAGGCCTTACGGAAGTCTAAGTGGATGACATCAGTTGCTTTCCCTTTTCAACTGATGGAGTCACTCCATTGTAGAAGGCAACCAGATTGGTCAGGCGTAATTTGCCCTTGGTGAAGCCATGCTGGCTGTCTCAGATCACTCCCTTGTCTTGCATGTGCCTTGGCATTGCTTCCAGGAGGATCTTTTCCATGATCTTGCCAGGCACAGAGGTGAGGCTCACCTGTCTCTAATTCCCCAGGTCCTCCTTTCTACCCTTTATAAAAATTGGAGTGATGTTTCCCTTTTTCCAGCCACCAGGGACTTCACCTGACTGCCAGGACTTTTCAAATATGATGGAGAGAGGCTTGGCGACTACATCAGCCAATTCCTTCAGGACCCTGGGATGCATGTCCCCATACGCTTGTACCTGTTCAGTTTCATCAGATGGTCCTGAACTTGCTCTTTGCTTATAATGGGAGGGACTTTGCTCTTAACCTCTTTATTGAGTTCGTCTGCGTTGGTGAGGACCAGATCCAGTAATGCTTCTCCTCTGGTTGTTTTGTCTAATGCCAGGACCAGGAAGTTGTCCTCAATGCACTCTAAGAATCTCCTGGATTGCTTACAGCCTGCTGTGTAGCTTTTCCAGCAGACATTGGAGTGGTTGAAGTCCCTCATCAGGATGAGAGCCTGTGAGCATGATGCTTCTTGTAGTTGAAGCAAGAATGCCTCATCCACAGGCTTCCTTGATCAGGTTGCTTGTAGTAGACCTTGACCACAAGGTGTCCTTTTTTTGGTGTGGGCCTTAACTTTCACCCACAAGCTCTCAGCCTGCCCATGGCTGTCTTTCAGAGGCATCTCTTTGCAATCAATCCCTTCCCTAATGTAGAGGGCAACACCCCCTCCCCTCCTTCCCTGTCTATCTCTTTTGAAGAGCTTGTAGCCCTCTATTCCAGTGTTCCAGTTGTGTGATCCATCCTACCATGTTTCTGTTATAGCAATCAATTCATATTTGTCTAATTGCACCATGGTTTTCAAAATAATTTTCTTTATATCACCTTGAATGCACAGCTGTAGTTATGCATACTGTAAGGGGGAGAAATGACCTCCAGAGAACACACTTGCATTTCTAGCTAGCACCAGGATGCCAGAGTAGTACTGTATTATCTCCTTTCTCAGTTCTGACATCAGAAACAAGCCAAATAATAGTCAAAAGAGAAAACGTAAAAAGACATTAGAAAAGCTTTGTGACTAATACCCACTCTTGCTCCAACTTCTTTCTATTTCATGCAGCGTAGGAGTTCTTCAGCAGCTGTAATGGCACTAGGGCTTAACAAAGGTCCTGGGATGCTTGACTGTAAAACTGAATGGAGAGTCTATAATGAGTCTGTTTGATGCTTGATAAAATAGTCGATGAAGTCAGTGAGTAAGGTGTCCCAACAGTAACATGACAATGCAACACAGAACACAGAAGTACTTCAGTGCTGTGAAATTGAGTAAAATAAAAGTTAAAAACAATAACTGCTGCAAAAGAAAATAAACAAGTGCTCCTACCACGACCATTCAGCCTTCATGATAGTGTAATATATGCTATGTAAGTGAAAGTTGCTAGTCACAGAGTTATAGGGTTGCGAGGAACTTCAGGAGGTCACCTAGTACAGGATGAGAATACTTTCCTATATCATTCCTGATAGATTTTCCCTTCTTAATGCTATGAATGGCTATCCTTTTCTTAGAAATTGCCAAAGTCAATGACTCTGACACTTCCCCAGGCAATCTGTGACAGTAGTTCATTATCTCTGTCATTGAAAACACTGACTTATTTTTTAATCAACTACCTCTGACTGTATCCTGTGTCATTTTTCTAATCAACACTCATTTCTTGTCCTATCCACTGTGGACACGGAGAACAAGATTATTTCCTTCCTCATTCCAGCAGATTTTTGTGTCGTTTAAAGTGTTACCGTGGTCTCCTTTTGGGCCTCCTTTTCTCTATTAAACCCTAAACAACCCTAATTCAAATGATTATGAAAGGTCTTGAGGAAGAAGTCATATTTCAATCTATACCTAATATTTTTAGATATATCAAGTGGATTTGAGAGGCTAATTTCATTAGATTGGTGATGAAATTGGGTTTCACTGTTCCTTCCAGCTGTGGATGACTGATCATTCTCCACATATCAGCCTGTTGCTGTGCCCTTCTGTGGGACGTTTGCTGCAGTGATAATAAAATATTGTAATCTACAGAAACAAAGGCATCTTGAAGTACTCTAAGAGAAATCACAAAGTTTGTTGAGAGACTGGTTTCTATGTATGTTTTCAAATGTGAAGAATCAAAAGTGAGAAGAATACATTTGTGAGAAAGGGTTATTAACTGACTAAGGAGGTTCAAGGTCTGAATGCACTCAGCCAAAACTGGAGACTTGAGGAACAAGAGTCTTTTGCAACTCAGCCAGCAAATATTGAGTCAAACTAGTCTCCTGAAACTTTGTCTTTCGCATAGAAAAATACCTGTCTTCTAAGTATCCTGAATAGGAGACACTTTAAGCAGTTTGCATGTTGTCTCAGTTCATCTTCTGAATTATAAGACAGACTTAGAGAAGGTACTGTGAATAACATATACGCAGTCCCTTCCAAAGGGAGCAAAGTACTGAATTTTAAAGGGGGAAAAAAAAAGTTATAGTGAAGTTTAAAAATGGCTTTATTGTATTTTCCATCAGTTTGAGAATAATACAGTAGACAACCCTGTCATTTACATTATGTTTTGAGTAGGTCTCATTAAAGAAAAGGACATTTTCCAGCTTGCAGTGTTTGTGGTGGTCCTAACACTCAGAGTGGAAGATAACATCATAGCAAGTTTCACTTACATAGGTGATAAATGCCCTGTTTTTTCACATCACATATGTAATCGAATGAGTAATTTTGTTGATGGTAGGGTATTACTCTAAGAAAATATGAATGGGGCTTTCTTGAAGGGGCACTTACACCATTCTTGAGAAGGCAATCAGCTTACAGTCTGAGAAAGAGCAGTTGTCCAAGGGCTTTACAGTATACCAGGATCTGAAGACGTAGGTTGGATATCCCACTGTCGTATTCAGCCATCTTGCTATGTTACTTCTCTGTCTGATTTGATCTTTGCTGCTGATTAAGTTGAAATACTGTATGTGTAAAGCACATGGAGACCTTCAAATGAAAAGAGCTAGGTCAATATAAGCAGTAAATAAACATAATTTTTTTATAACATGTGCTTCAGGATACAATTCCTGTACCCTTGGGAACAGGTAAAATCAGTGCTACAAAAGTCTGTCTTGGGTAAGTGTTTGACATGTTGCATGGCCTTGTAAGGATCATCTTATGCTCTGTTTATTTACCACTTCAGCAATACTTAGCTACTAAAGTGATGACAGAATAAACCATGAATTTTGCCAGATATGCACAAACACCAAGTCTGAAGCATGTTTTGGAAGAGGTCTGAGTCACATTGCTAAGTGTGATTCCTAATTCAGCTTCTCAAAATCTGATTTAAATCAATGACTTCAAAAAACACATTGTTTCATGCAGTGTGATAACTTCTGCAGTCACCTTACTTGGAGTGATAGTAGTAACCTGCATTAGGGGTTTTTATGTCTATGGTAATCTTTCTTGGCTCATATGTGTCATCTTTTCTCAATAAAGAAAGTAGTTTGTAGTGTGTTTAGTTTGTATTATATGCAGTTTGAAATGTATTTAAGGTGCTATTCACAAGAATTCATGGGTTAGTACTTCTCTGTGTAACTATAAGACAGGCCAAGCACAATACTAATTTTAAATACCTTTGTAGTTTCTGACATTAGCCCTTCTATCTTACTAGCCCTGAAGATCTGACTAGACCTGATGATCAGAAGACTACAACCAGGCTTATTTTATTAATGAAAACTGTAGATCTCAAGTAGCTGCACGAATGTGTACTTATGTGATAGCACAAGCATGTGGTTAATGTTGTGCCTTTCAGGAAAAATACAAATTATTAAAAAATCTGTGATAAGATTGCAAAAACAGACAACATTCTGAGTAGAGCACTATTCCCAGCTCACGCCCCCACTGTCTAATGCTTTCCTTGGTTGTAAAGTTTGTCCTGTGAATGCTGAGAAAGCAGTGAGCACTAGGGAATGGCAGTAACTGTAGTTCACTGTGCTCATGAATACATCAGCTGTGACAGCTTAGCAGCTGTAAGAAAACACAATCATGTTTTCATTTACAGAATTCCTGCAGTTTTAAAGAAATATGATAAATTAATTTCTGTCCCGTCCTACACCCTTACTGATACAAGGGACTGGACACAGAGACATGCACATTATGCTGAGTTAATAACAAGATGCTAAACTGCGATTGCATTTTCTCCATTTTTAAAGGCTGTAAAAGTAGCTTTTAAAGATTCTTCATTGCTTTTGAAAATCTGAAGAGGTTTCTCTTGCCTAATATTCTCTCTTCTGAACTATATTTGGATATATACATATATGGGCATATCTAGCCATATATGCAAATATATTGTATTTACTTTTTCTGAATAGAAGAAATTCTAAAATTCATGCCTTTGGGTGAGCTGCTGTTGAATACATAAAGCTGTTCTATATGCTTGAACTCATGCTTCTCTCATTAGTCAATGCAAGTACTGGGAAAGCCTTCAGATGTATCATGCCATTAGAAAAAATAATAATAAATAAACAAAAATCCTCAATTGCTTGTTCCACTTAGTTTGGTCCTCAAACACTTCACAAAGACTGTAATAAATCCTTGTTATTGTGCTGAATAAGTTATTTCCTCAAGACATTAAAATAAATCCGGATGATCCATATAGGGTGCCTCATAAAAAATTCCCCTCATATATGCAGGATTCTGAAAAACAGTTCTCATGGTCTTAGAAATACCGTATAAATTCTGAAAGCTTCCTGTGCCATACTTCTAGTTGAAGTCTTGTCCAGTGAATTCCTGAAGTTCATCAACCTATGATAAATAGTCAGACATTTTTATTGAAGGGTATTGGCTAATAAAGCCATATTTTATTAAAAGGGGACAATGCTACTACTAGACTGTTTTGGTGAATGCAAATTCTTCGGTGAATCTTCCAGTCACTATGATTGAGTTCTGTAATGATTGGCTTTATGGAGCAATTGTTGTGTTTTTGTTTGTTTGTATGTTTGTTTGTTTTTCATCCCAAAACTTTATTAACATTCCAAAGGAATATTACAGGTTCATGCATTCTGAGAATCTGTTTAGAAGTTTTTCATAATTTTCTATCTTTATAAAAGCTTGATATGTTTAGGGTAGAAAGTGGGCACTTGAGTTAATGAATTATGGAGTCATCAGTCAGTAGAATTTCCACGGGAAGAGTCAAAGCACTCACGCACCATATATGTCACTGACTATATGGAAGGTAAAGATCACTTTCAGGCATGTGTATTAACTGTTTAAAGCTGACTGTGAATATGCTAGTCTGATGGCAGATATGCTATTCAACCACCTGACATTGGACACAATTTGTATTTACTCATTTTCTCTTACAAGTAAAAAAAATATTCTATATGGTCAAGTGTATTGGTATTTGCATGTCTGAAAAGAGAAGTGAATAAGGTGAGGAAAATCATTTAATTACTTCCAATACAAAGTGCTTAAGTTGTATGAGCAATGTCCGTTGTCACAGTTTGCTCAGGCATTTTGCTCAAGCACACGAACTAATAAACCTTAATTAATTTTTCCACCTTAATTTAAAAGGAAATTATTTTTTTTCATGAGTTTATGAAGAGATAAGAGGTTTTCCTTCTTTTTTTTTTGTCTTTTCTATGCCTAATTTATGATCTTGTGTTTACCATTTCTTTAGTCTTATGATCTTATTTCAGTTTGGTAGGAAATTTCTCTCAAGCTGGACTAAAACGGCTCTTTTGACAGCAAGAATATAGGTAATTTAGAGTAGAGGAGACAACCAACAGGCAAGGCCCCTTTTATGACTAGCTTGTTTTTTGGAAAAGAAGGACAATAAAAAGAATGTGGTAAAATTCTAAGTTCGACAATAGGACAATCACTTTATCGCATAAGTATAGCAGTCAGAGAAGGCCTAATCTGAGCTCTCCTTCCTGAAGCAGTGGGCCATATGGCAATTATCTCCCCTTGCACTGGGACACCTCTCAAGGTTACTTCTGAAGGTCAAGATATCCTTGCTATGCTTGTTGTTCAGTGAAACTTTATAGGTACCTGATTTATGTTAAGTTTTAGCAACTTGGATATGCAGTAAACTATTCACTGTGACTCTTGTCAACATAAAAAATTAATGGTATCAATCTACTTCTTATAATAAAATAAATTGCTGTTATATCACTAAAGCCATGTAAGAGTTGGATATCTCCTGTGACACAAGCATAAAACAATATTACAAACCCCTTAAATTTTCTAAGTAGTTGCGTATATCTTTACTTTTCAATGGTATATTTTTCCTTCCTGTTTCTATAAGCTTTCACCTGCGTTGTGACCTCCACGAAGTCCAATCTAGTGTAGAACAGTCTATTCAATGGCTTAAGGATAAAATTCAACTCTTGTGGGGTATCAGCACAGTACTGCATGTTATACAGTAACTGCTGGGAGGATATAGATGAACCAATATAGAGGCAATAGCATTACTGTTAAGTGCTATAGATGTGGTATCAGTAACAATCCCTCTGAATGCTCTGGAGTTAACCATGACAGGGAAATGAAAACCAGGACATGATATTCCTTGGAGGAGTCCTCTCCGATCTTTATAACTACACATTTTACCTAACCATGAATTAGACTGTCAGTCCCATGCGTTCTTTACATTAGTTCATTTCAGAACTTCAGTATAGCAGTTTTTATAAACATATGCATCTCTACTTAATAAATTACTCATTGTACCTTAAAGCAAAATGGTAATGCCTGCAATAATACTTCAGTATAGTAACTTAATGAATAAATAATACATGTTAATTCCATGGTAAGTACAAGGAAGTGCTGCTTCCTTTCAATTTTAGTGTATCGGATGTGCAATTATTGCATAATTAAGTTCAGCTTGTATGACAGGTGACTGACATTTCCACATTTCTGTTCCAAGTTGACTACTCAAGCACCACAAGTATGTTATACAACAAAATTTCACATATAAGCAATGCAGACAGCTACTTGAGTGCATTTCATAAGCCAAAATGGCTTCTGTCTCATTTTCTGCTACCTTGGATAGGCAAGATACGCTTCTGAGGGTATGTGTGTGAACTAAAAGACCCAATAAGCCAGTGAAGTTCCTTAATTAGAGTAATCACAACAGTGGAGCACAGAGGTTAAAATAAGTGCAGTTTCATCTCTTCCAAAGTATAATTTCTATCTTTTCTTTCTTTGTTTAAATGCGCCTACTCCCATTTGTCAACTGACAAGAGGTCCCATACCACATTTGCAATTCTAAATGGCTGAGCCCTATGAATCATTCTGTTAGAGATGTGTAAGAAGTCAGTCTCAAGGGAAGGAAAATATTCCTCTAATCAAATTGATATAGCTGATTCCTCACTACAGCTCTAAAAAGAATATTGAAGAAAGTTATATTTCTTTAAAATGATGCATCTTGTAATTAAAAACAAAACAAAACCCTTTATTGTCCTTGTAATTGCATGGGAATTCACAAATCTGTAATAGTTGAGTCATAAACTGCTTTTACTTGGAGACGTTTTTTCCACCGATAAACCAATTTAGATTTACTATATGGAAGAGTGTTGTACTATTATAGTCAATAAATAGCAGATTCTAAGCTTACTAGGTGTTTCCAGTTAATGAATGTTTCAAATAGTTTCATATGACTGTCTGGAAAGATGGTTACTCTTTATGATACTATAAAGCTATGAATGCAGTATGCAGAAGGAGTTGCAGTAAAATCAGTTTTTCACAATGTGAAAATAAGAAACATTCCCCAAGTCCACAGAAAGGGTAACCCCAAGAATGTTGTTTCAAAAATCTTTCATTCAAGCTATGCTCAAAGGCTATGACTTTGTATTTTATTCTGTCTTTTCCATTCTTATTTTATTTTTTAATGCAGCTTGTTTTGGGAGCATGGAACTCAAATAAGAGTTTTGCCTTTCATTTCAGCCCATGATGAAGAGTTCCTTTGAGTAAGAAGAGAAATACAAAATGTTGAAATGTTTTCTGTAGATGTGAAACTGTTAAAATTCCTTTTGGTCCACTTCTGTTAATTCTAAAATGTGAAAGAATTTGTTTTTACCAAGTGCCCAAATTTTTCTAGTCAGAAACTGTGAAGTGAGCTAAGCTAACTCCCCCAACATAGTGGGAAAATAAGGTAATCACATCTTTTAGCTTAATGAAGTGGAATTTGAAAGGAGTACTTTAATTAAAATTAATATTACCATTAATGTCAATTCACTATTAAACCATTATAAAGCACCCCTGGTAGTGACAAGCGGAAAACAAGTCCTCCAAGTTTTTCAACTTTGCCTCTCCTCTGTTATGTTCTGTTCATTTTCAGAATGTTTATCAATCAAATATTCCCATGAATTACTCACAGGATCATGATTTCATTCTAGTTACTTCCACACATCGAATAAGAAAGAAAAGAAAAAAAAAAAAAAAAACATCTTTTCATGCATGTTACATTCTTTACTACTTATGCCATCAAGTATATCCTTGCTTTTGGAATTGTACAGAAGGAGACCCTGAATAGTCTTCTTTACCTGTAGCATTGTTATCTTCTTGTTCTGTTTTAAGCACTGATCGCATTAAAAGTCTTTTCTAATACAGTGGTGGCTTATGCCTCCACACAGATGGGGCTGCTGAAGGGTGAGGTTGCAATGCATATTGCTTCAGATTGCTGGCAGTGCCTAGAGCTTTCTCCTGGAGGAGATCTGTTGCAGTGGGGATGTTTGCGCTGCCCTGTCCTGCCCTGCAAGTGGGCATGGGGAGCTTGAGGTCTTTTTTGCCTTCCTCCTCTGTAGACCAGGGGCCTGTGCTGTACCCAGATGTGCTGCAGCTGGGGCCCGTAGCAGTGACACTGGCAGTTGCTGCTACCTGCATGGGGTAGGGATGTGGGTAGGGTGCTGGTAGCAAGTTGGAGATGTGGGTGACATTCTTGATGCCGCATGACAGCATGACATCCTTGTCTCTAGACTGGAGACACAGATCTGACATATGGACCACACAGTGGATAAGGAATAGCCTGGATGGTCACACTCAAAGTGTTGCGTGCAATCTCTCACTCGTCACATTGAGCCATCCATCAAGGAATCAGTGTCCAAGTGGAGATCAGTAAGTGGTGTTCCTCAGGGGTCAGTATATTAGGACTGGCACTGTTTAACATCTTTGCTGGAGACATGGACAGTGAGATCGAGTGCACCCTCAGCAAGGTTGTTGATGACAACAAGCTGTGTGGTGTGGTCAACGCACTGGAGGGAAGGGATGCCATCCAGAGGCACCTTGATAGGCTTGGGAGGTGGGTCTGCGTAAGCTTCATGAAGTTCAATAAGACCAAGTGCTAGGTTATGCACCTGGGTCAGAGCAATCCGAAGCACAAATATAGGTATTTCTGGAGAATGGATGGAGAACAGCTCTGAGGAGAAAGACTTGGGGTGTTGGTTGATGAGAAGCTCAACATGAGCTGGCAGTGTGCGCTTCCAGGCCAGAAAGACAACCATATCCTGGGCTGCATCAAAAGATGCGTGACCAGTAGGGCAACAGAGGCAATTGTCCTCCTTCATCTACCTAGCTCTTGTGAGACCCCACGTGGAGTACTGCGTTCAGCTCTGAGACCCCAAGCACAACAAGGACATGGACCTATTAGAGTGAGTCCAGAGGAGGGCCATGAGGATGCTCAGATGTCTGGAGCACCTCTCCTACAAATAGGCTGAGGGAGTTGGGGTTGTTCAGCCCTAATGGAGGCCTAAACGAAAGCTAGGGAGGGACTCTTTTTCAGGGAGTGTAGTTAGAGGACAACGTTTAAAGGCTTTAAACTAAAAGAGGGTAGATTTAGATTGGATATAAGGAAGAAATTTTATACTCAGAGGGTGGTGAGGCAGTGGAAAAGGTTGCCCACAGAAGCTGTGGATGCTGCCTCCCTGGAAGTGATCAAGGCCAGGTTGGATAGCCTTTGAACAACTTGATCTAGTGAAAGGTGTCCCTGCTTATGGCAGGGGGATTGGAATTACATGATCTTTAAGGTTCCTTCCAACATAAACTATTCTGTTTCATTCTATATTCTACAATATCATTTTTATTGCCTAAGAAATCTGACTTTGTTCCTGGAAGTTCTCTTTCTGGTGGAGATTTAATTAAATATATATAATTATTTGATAGCTGTTTGAAAGATCTCAGAAACATGTTAAATTCCTGGTCTAAGGAACATCAGCTTTCAGTGAGTGAAGGAGGTATTAAAAAATGCATGAACGTTAATCCTGTAGTTCTATATGTCATCAACTAAATTTCCTAAGTGTACTTGGACATGTATGTATTATTGAGACAAACTCATTTAAACACTTTGTTGCCTTTGGGAATATTTTAAAAACTGTGGCAAATATTTATCTTGACTTTCACTGTAAGTCAAAGGTGTTCTATTGTATTGCTCTGTCTGCTAAATAGGGGCACTCATAATTCTACTTATGCTTGGGTTTCATTTATTTTCAAGCATTTCCTCAAGTACAAATAACACAGTAACCTGTAAGTAAAATGTAAAAATTGTGGTTTATTTTTTCTTACTGTAAGAAGTCCACAGCATCCCACCTGAACATGGATGAGAAGAGGCTTAATTAAACATCACAACTCCATAATTTTCAAAAGTTCTTGTGAATGCTTATGTAGTCTCTTCAGAAGGCAATCTAAGAAGGGATGAATTTTCTATGTTATCTGCACATTCAGTATTAATTCTAGTTTTGTATTTTTCAGAGAGCATCTTTTATATATATATATATATATTTTTTTTTTTTCTGGAAGAAACTTGGCTGGCTTATTTTCCAGATTTGTGTTAGAAACAATTTATCTTTGAGAGTCATTTGCACACTAACTGATCTAATGAAACTTTTCAATCATGGTGTGTAATAAAATAGTATATTGCAATTAAAAATATGTTGCATTTTACTAATAGTGATTTCCTCTTTATCTACTTTTATAATTTGCTGGGGAAAAAAAAAAAAAAAGTACAGAACTACTTAATCTCCAAGAAAATGAATCATAGTAAGGAAATAAAGGGCTCCATTCTGTTTGTTTTGTGTTAAGCTCATGTTAGAAATAAAATAAAAGTAAAATGCAAACAAATGATAGGGTTCAAATACTTTTTTTTTTTCCCCTGGATAATATGACATTAATAAGAAGACAGAGAAAAAAGTACTCTCTCTAGCTGCCATCTGGTAGCTATCTAACACACTTATGATGGTCAAGCAAGTTGTGATTAACCAGGATTCAAAATGATGATTCACCGCCATCATTCACAGCAGGGAGTGAATCATGGCACTCAGCAATATTCTGCTGGAATTCACATGCTGAGGAAAACAAGGTAACATAAAAGTTGTGTGGGCAGGAAGGGCTGGGAACTCATAGGAACTTCTTTTCCTTTTGAAATTATCAATATTTTTCAAACATCTGATGGTTTTGTAGGGTTGTCCAAAGATTTGTAGGAATAAGGGCAAGCTGTCTTACATTTATTTTTCATTGGGATTTACAGAGATAGATCTACAACTCTGAATATATTCTTAAACAAAATTATAAAGGATGTCCTTTATTCTTCAGTGTTAAAGTCATTCACTGAAGTAAAACGTGCACACTAGATAAAAGTACATGAAGTCCTCTTCAAATTGTCCCATTACAGTATCTGCAGTTGGACGGGTATAATTAGGAAGGTGTAAATTGGAATACAATTCCACATTCTTAGAGAAGTAGGATTAATCAAACTGATCTCTATGTTTTCTTTTGTAAATGAGAACTTGATGATCATCTTACTTGGTTGAAAGTCAGTATAGCATTTGGTAGGGAGAATGTATAGATTAGATGCTAACATTTTGCAGCCATGAATACATAAGTCAAAAGCCCTTTAGAAGAGATTATATGTTAGTACTACTCTGCACTGAAAATTCATTTGGAATTATGTGCAATTCTGGTTGTCCATGTATAGGAACGATTAATACAAACTGGAGCAGGCACAGAATAGCAGACTAAAAGGGAAGAATATCATGCAAGAAGTGAGTAAACAAGCTTGGTTTGTTTGATTTAGCAAAACACAGATGGAGGGAAAGATTATTCTACATTATAAATACATCAAGGGAAATACCAGGGTGGAAGAAGAGCTGTTCAGTTGAAGACTGTTTGCACACAGAAAATATGAAAAGACATGGTTATAAATGTATTTAGGATGAAAACTACAACAGGCTTTTGAAAAGTGAGGTGCTCCAGCTCTTAACAAGAGGCAGTGAGAACAAATTTTAAACCAGGAAATTCCACTTAAACAAAATAAAATAATAACAAAAAATACTGTCAGGGCAGTCAAACACTAGAACGGGTTGCCCAGAGAGGTTGTGGAGCATCCCTTCATGAAGGTATTCAAAGGCATTCTCAAAGGCCTGCTGTAGATGACACTGCGCTGTGCTGGGTTGGCCTAGATAATCTACAGAGGTCCTTTCCAACTACAAACACTCAGTGACTCTCTGATTCCAACAGCAACAGGAGAAGGACATGTGCCAAAATGGATGAAAATAGATTTCAGCTGAAGCTTGATTGAATGTTGTATAAAATGAATAGTACTGGAGATGGAAGTCCACCTTTGTTCCTTAAAATAATGCATTGTTAGGACTAGCGGGAGATATTCAGTTTCAATATGGGATGAGGGAGGAAAAAGAAAAAAATGAAGTGTTTGTCTAAATATGAAATAAAAAGAAACATAATTCCACTTACTCTCAGGATTGGATAGAATTATCTGTATAGTCATCACAGTAATTCAAGTATACTCAGAAACTGATCACAGACAGCATCTGACTAATGCTCTGTATTTCTTTTTCATAGGCTGACGTGTTTCAAGATTGGGCACCAATTACTTCAAACCAAGAAGCTTCCACTTATGTCAAAGACATCACTGATACTGAAACCAGTCATCAGATCATCAGAGATCAGCCAGAGCAGGTAAGATAATTTTTTGCTATCTCACAGAGTTAAACTTACAAAATTACAGTTTTCTTTGAATTTAGTAACATAAAATAAAGGAAGAATATTTGTTGAAAGACTGTAACTTTGTCATTAACACTGGTGATGGGCCCCAAGGACCCCCGGAGCCCTGAGTTGTAGGACCGTGACAGTGAGAACAATACTCCCAGCCGATTCTAAACTGGTGCAGGATTTGTTGCTCCAGCTGGATGCACATAAGTCTGTGGGGCCCAATGGGATTCATCCCAGGGTACACAAAGAGCTGGCTGATGTCATTGTGAGACCTTTCTCAATTATTTTTCAACTGTCTTGAGAAACTGGAGAGGTTCCAGCGGACTGGATGCTGGCAAATGTTGTTCCAGTTTTCAAGAAGGGTAAGAAAGAAGACCCTGGTAATGACAGCCCTGTTAGTCTCAGTCTCATTACCTGATAAAATTATGGAGAAGGTTATCCTAGGAGTTATTGAAAAACACTTGAAAGACAATGCAGACATTACTCACAGGAAACATGGGTTCATGAGGGGAAAGTCCGGCCTAACTAACTTTTTTGACAGGGTTATCCACCTAGATGACCACAGGAAGCCAGTCTATGTAAAGATGCAAAGCTTTTGATAGTTTCTCACAGTATCTTTCTCAACAAAATGTCCAGAACGAGCTAGAAAAGTACATAATGCAAAGGGTAAAGAACTGGCTGATGGGTCAGCAGGCTTAAAGAGGTATAGTAAATAGGGTTACATCAGGCTGGTGGCTGGTCATTAGTAGGCTTCTGCAGAGCTCTATTTTAGGGGCTGTTCTCTTCAATATTTTCATAAAGGACTTGCATGCAGGACTTTAATGTATACTATGTTTGCAGATGACACTAAATAGGGAGGAGCTGTTGACTCCCTTAATGGCAGAGAGGCAGAGAGGCCTTACAGAGAGATTTTGACAAATTATAAGACGTGTCACACCAAGCCAATACAAACCCAGTTAACTTTTTTATTTCACTGTCTGTCTTTTCTTCCACAGTTGCCGAGTATGTTGGGCTCACTTCATCTTTGCCTTTTTTAGGTTATGTCAATATTCACTCAGATCAGCAAGTCCTATGCAGGCTAAGGTTGAGACAAATGATCTTTTGACATACAGGTGTTTTCTCTGCATAGCTTATATTTTGCATTTTTGCAAAAAGCTTATATTTTTGGACATGGATAAACTGTAAGTATTGTGCCAAAATCAATGAACAAACAAAAAAGTGAATCTAATGCTGTCTGAAGTGTACAACATTTTATATCTGCTTCTGATCCCAGAATTAATGGAGGTAAGCCAGAATTCAATTAACAGGAGAAAATGTCAAGGATACTATGTACACTCATGGCTATCAAGAGACTACACTGGTAAAATGAGAATGGGATTTCAGGACATAACAAACTGGATCCATTTTAAAAACATTTGTAAAGTTTATCTGGTGTTTTATAATATTCTTTAAAAAAATATTAGCCCAAATAATGAGGTATACTTCTGCTTAGTGAAATGCTACTTACTGTCCGCCTAGATACTATGTAAGATTTATTGAAACGTCTTTGATATTCTAGGGTATTTTGCTTTCACCCACCTCTTCAATCATTTCTAAACATCACTACGCATTTGATTTCTTTTCTCACACTCACACTAACATTTGTCCATGTCATAGTTTGGTGGGTTTTTATTCCACTTTTATTTTCCACTACAATAACATCTTTCTGAGGTCTAACCATATCTTTCTATGGCTAACTATACACAAGTGGGAGTTGAGCTGTAGCCCAGGGACCACATGTTGTACAGAAAGAAGTTCCCAGGTGAGACCTCTGTTTGCAGCCTACCTGTTCCTCTGGTAGCTACTTTTTAGCCCCACTCCAGCAGCTCTGTTATATCTCTATCTCAAACCGAACCCTAACATTAACCTTTACCCTAGCCCTTCAAACCTGCCTCAGAAGAATTTTATGAAGAGAAAACTCTTTCTACAGTCTACCCCTTTCTACAGAAGACAGTCCCCTTTACATCTCCACTCCAAATGAGTCTATGACTGATTCTCTGTCATGGCTATGCTCTCTAATAGTCTGTAGCTATGTCTCTTTCCCAAAACAAGCCCCAACCCTAGCCCCAAGCTAAGCCTTAGCTGAAACCCCTCAGTCTTGTCCTAGATTAATTTCTCATGGGAGAACTCTTGAAACCCTTCCTTTTCCTTTGCCAGCTCCTTTACATTCCAAGTGGAATGTTAGGCTTTGTTTTGCTCCCAACCTTAACACTATTTCTTTACTAGACCAACCAGTTCTCAAAGGACAAATTTTTGCAGCTTATCCCTTACCTAGGAAGCCCCTTTACAGCCCCACTACCATTGGAGCTCTAAACTCTTTCTCAAACCAAACCCTAACATCAATATTGTCTCTAGGCCCAGACTAAGCCTTAACACAAGCCCCCCATCCTTGTCCTTAATGAGAATTTTCTCAATGGAGAACTATTCTTGGCAGCCTGTTCCTTCCTTTGGCAGCCTTAGCCCAAGCCTCTATATTCAAACCAGATGAAGAAGTTCTCAGAGAAATGCTGTGACTGCAGCTTACCCCTTGCTTTGACAAGCCCTTTTCAACCCCATTCCAGCTGGAGATTTAGACGATGTCTCACTTAAATGAAACACTAACCCTTAAAATAAACATCCTCCCAAACTGAGTTTACAACAAGACTGTCCAGCCACTGACCAGACAGAAGGTTTCTCACAGCCCAGTTCTCTTTACTGTCCACATTAGTCTTTAGTAGCCCCCTTCCTGCCCAAGCCCAAATACAGCATTAAGCTTTCTCTTTCTCTGCACTTTAACCCTAGCCCTAAATGTCATCTTGGGTTCACCATCTGACAAGAGATCCTCACCATTACAAAGACAAAATTTTTCTCACAGCCCAGTTTTCTTTGCAGTCAACACTTTCCTATTCCAATATAAATGCAGCTCTAGGCTTTCTCAACCCTAACCTTAACTCTAACCCTTGCAAAACAAAACAAACAAACAAACAAACAACAACAACAAAAAACAACACATAACCAGAGGCCAAGCCTTTGTCAAGGGCCACCAACTGTTGACCAAATAAAGTTTCTCGCAGTCTATTTCTCTTTGCAGCCCACATCTCCCTTTGGCAGCCCCTTTCTGAGACCCTTCTCCAACTGCAGCTCTGAGATTTCCCTCTCTCAACCTGAGACCTAACCTTAAAAAACATCCATAATCTCAGTCTGAACCTTTGACAACAACCATGAAACACTGCCCAAAATAAAATGTCTCGCAGTTAGGTCTCTCTCACTTCCCTAGGCAGTGCCACTTTCACTTCTTTTGACAGCTCCTTTCCAGCTGCAGATCTGTGATTTCCATTTCTCTTAACCTGATCCTTAAACCTGACCTAAACTTAATCATTGGCTAGGTCATTGTCTTAGACTCCCTCACCTTTTTTCATATGAAGTTCTCAGGAAAAAGATTTTTTTCCATCCCTATTCAGTCATCCACTTGTTCCATCCCAGTTCCTTTTCAGCCTCACCACAACTGGAGCTCTAAGCTTTGACTCACTCCAAACCCTAACTGTAACCCTGTTCTCGAACAAAATCTTGTCCTAAGACTTAACCAAAAGTTTGGGGGTTGGATTCAAGTTAAATTTAATGTTGTGATGTAGACTAAATCTTGATCTCTATCTAGAGTGAGGCAGCAAAGGGGCTGCCCATGGTGGAACTGGCTGAAAAATATTTGTCTGCTTCTAACACTTTTAATGTGGCTCAAGAATGGGTTTCTTGGGCTAAGGGTCAATCCCTCCAGTTAGCATTAGGGCTGGGCTTGAGAGAGAGAGAAATCCTAGAGGGCTGTGTTACAAAGAGGCTGCTGAAAGGAGGGGTAGGCTGGAAAAAGAGGTGTCGCCTTGATGACTTAATTGAGGGCTGGTGTGCAGTCTTTGGTTTCAGACCTGCCCCTTGTATGTTGTTAGGGTTATGTTTATAATTAGTTCCAGGAGAGAGACAAAGTCTAGAGCTTCATCTGCAGTTGGGCTGGAGAAGGTAGGCTGAAGACAGATTGTTCCTCTTCTTTGTCAGTACCTTTGCAGCTGTACTCCAGCTGAAACTCTAGGTTTTGTCATTCTTTGTCACTTAGCCCTCGTTCCTCAAACACAACGCAAATTAAGGAGTTTTAAGGGAAGAGGGTTCTAATATTCTGTTTTAGTGTTTGACTTTTCCTAGCAACAAAAGATGTGTGTGAAGGATATGTGAATTGGCTTTTGTCTACTGTTGTTTCTTATGCTTGTCTTGTTTTTGTGAAATCGGAGCTCTTACGGAGTTTGCATTTGAGTTGCCATAAGTCATAATAACAACAATTCTGTTCATACTAGCCGACCTTCACTGCTCTGTACATCATAC
Organism: Anser cygnoides; assembly: GCF_040182565.1. NCBI lineage: Eukaryota > Metazoa > Chordata > Aves > Anseriformes > Anatidae > Anser > Anser cygnoides. The sequence goes on from NC_089875.1 coordinate 15,977,963, forward strand.
TAAGATACTTATCAGGCTTAAACTAATGATAGGCCACCATGTGTTCAATTTTATAGTCTGTGAATCAAACAGTACCTCTAATAATTTTGTTTTACATTATGTATTTACTGTCTATGGTTTTCATTGAACTGCGTGATTTCTGAGTTAGCACAAGGTGTCATTATAATTGTCTTTTCTGAAGGGAAGAAAGTTACCTAAGAGATTCAATTCTCTGCTCTGAAATTTTATTGTTCAAACTACAAATGCTTTTTGTACTTAGTCATTAACCTAGATATACATAAGTGGACACTTCAGTGGTGACACAAAATCTGTTATAATTTGTAGCTTCTGTTGGTGTGCTGGAACTTGCATTTCCCCTTAATTAATATAGATTTCCACTTTAATACATTTTCTAGCTTTTTATCAAAGCTTTCACGTAGAAACATGAGAGTTCTAATGTTTGCACCTTTTAACAGATCTAATTCCAGGACATGTGGGAAAGGTTAACTACTGAGAATTTTTGAAGTAAGTTGTAGAAGTATATTTTTGCAAATGATAAATTAAATAGGGACGTATTTATTGACCATTTATTAGTCTGGTGTAGACAATGGAGATGTTAAACTGTTATTCATCTTCAGTTTATATTTGTCTTTAAATCACTTTGCAAAATTCTTTTTCAGGATTTTTAATAGTTTTTTTGTTTTGTTTTTGTGACTAAAATAATTACAAATCAGTTTTAGGACGTATCCGGAAATAGAAATAAAAGCCATAGTGAGTTTGATTTGGGAACTGAAAAGTACTTGGCCATGTCGCATATAACTTTTTCTAAAATAAAGAACATTTTAAGTATGTTTCCATGTTTTATTCATTTTAATCACCTCAGTTTTCTTTATCAGTCAATGAAACTGAAGAACAAAGCTCCAGAATATCATGCAGAAAGGTGTTCTTGTTTTATTTCTACACAGAATATACAAAGGAAATGCTGCAAATCTTGGCAGGAAGCATTTTAGTTCTCTCTCACTGAAGTTGTGAAAATTAACTGGCTTCCAAAGGAGGGTTTTGGTTGTCTTTTTTGTTGTTGTTTGTTTGTTTGTTTGTTTGTTTTCCTCTTACAAGTCAAAATGCAACTGAAACCTGAAATTTATTTATCTTTAGAAAAAGGACAGTCTTCAGACACATCATACAAAACAGATGCCAGAATATTTTCAATATAAAAATTAAAAGTAGTAGGTATTAACTCTACACTGTACTTGAAAATAAAACAACATTGAAAACCAAACTTGTTTCTTAAGAGGATGCTGAAGCTTCTTGTATAAGACTATTTTTACTATTCTGTTTAGCACTAGGGGAGATAACAGCGTTAACTTCAGGTTAACGTTAGTAAGGTTAACAGTTCCTTGGTATGAATGAAAAAAATTCAGATTCAAGCACAAACAGTGTCTTTTCATTAGTGGCCTGAGCAATGTAACCTGTATTTTTTTCCAAACAAAGGTTGTGTTAATATGTACCTCATAGCGCATGACCATCTAAAGGTAGCAGAAAGGAACTGGAAAAGATGCAAGCATTAGAAATTCAGATTATAAATAAACTTCAAATATTTAGCAATCGGGGTTACTGACCTCTGGAACAGTTTATCTAGTGATGTGATAGTTTACTAATTACTGCTAGGCTTGAAATAAAGTTAGGTCCATATTTGCTTGAAACCCATGATGTTTTTTTCATGTCTTTCTGCATGAAATCATTGGTCTAATATTTACATATATAAATGGTCTTCTTTTCACCATCAGATTATGAGCCTCTTATGAAGAGAAATAGCATATCACTACTCATATATGTATGTCTGTTGCTCATAAAAATAATACACCTGATTCTAAACAGAATTGTGCTAAACGGTTTACCAAATCCCAGTATGGGATAATGTCTTGTAAGATGTGAAACTTAAAATTCAAAGAGTAGTTTTGTCACATGGGAAGAAGTACCTTCTTTTAAATTGTCAAGTATGCATTGTGCTAAGGGTTTATGAATGCTGAAGAGGTTTCTCTCTCCACAGAATGCATTTATTTTAACATTACTATTTCTGTTTGCCTTCAGGAGACTTTTTCAGTTCAGTTATAAACTCAGTCACAAGGATTTGATGATTTATGGGTCTTTTCCAACCTCAGTGATTCTATGATTTTAAACTCTCAATGCTGTAGTTGAGCTTTACCTTGTGGATTATGTTCCTAACTTTCTATTCTGCTTTGTCCTCTTACCTTTTATTGACACTCTCTTTTTCACTTTGCCGTTTCAGTATTCTGTTAATAAAACTTTATTCTTATCTGAGAAGGTTATTGTGCATCTGTCTGCTTTCTTGATACTCTACTTACAGCAAAGTTCAACCAAAAAAAATAAAAAATAAAAAGGTACTTTCGTCTTTTCTGCCATCCAGTCATTTTCTTATTTTTTTACTCTGACTTTTGTAATGTGAAATGATACATGTGCAAGTGGCTTACTATGTCTTTTGGAAGTCATTGATAAAATCCAGTCATAAGAGCAGGGGCAATAATAATTGGAAAGCTAAAATTCTTACTCCTTTCCTTCTTGCCTTGCCTCGCTTTGCCTTGCCTTGCCTTGCCCTCTGACACAGCAAGGCCTCTTTTTGAGGTCTGTCCTTTTGAATTCTTTTTCACATTGGTTGTCATGCTTTATTTGGATGTTCCTGCAAAATACTTATATACATTTCAGAATCAACTCATAAAATACAAATACATTGTACGCTCTGTGCAGCATTAGACATCAAATGTGGGACAGCCATTTCTGACTTAAATTCAAGAGGCATGTACTTTTTACTCTCTTGGCATGAACATTATATTGAGACACAAACCGAAACATACAATAAGGAGCTGGTATTAGCTTCTAAATAAAGTTTAAGCAAAGAATTCTGATTAAATCTTGGAGATTTGCTTCACATTTATATCTTATAACATCAGAATCTCATTACTTGTGATTTCAGTGTCTCATTCTTGATATAATACATAAAATGGTTTCCTGGTGCATTATATAATCCAAGGTAGAAAGGGACCAGCTGTTGTCTACTCAAAAATGAGAAAAGCATGAGATTCCAGAAACATGACTCTTCAAAATCCCTCATGCCAGGTACACACAAATAGAATATTTCATGCTTTTTCAGTATGATTCTGAAAATTTCAAACCTCGCATTTGGAGGTATTGGAACATGTAACCTGACTCTTCTTAGAGGTTTCTCATGAACTAATGAACAGACAAGACATAGTGGGCATGGACTGAAATAAAAGAAACTCCATTTAAACATTAAAAAAAAAAAAACAAACAAACAAACAAAAAACTATTTACTAGGAGGGAGATCGAGCACTGGAACAGGTTTCCCTAAGAAGTTAAGAAGTTGCGGAGGCTTACTCTTTACAGAATCACAGAATCGTCTAGGTTGGAAGAGACCTCCAAGATCATCTAGTCCAACCTCTGCCCTAACACTAACAAGTCCTCCACTAAACCATATCACTAAGGGCTACATCTAAACGTCTTTTAAAGACCTCCAGGGATGGTGACTCAACCACTTCCCTGGGCAGCCCATTCCAATGCCTAACAACCCTTTCAGTAAAGAAGTTCTTCCTAACATCCAACCTAAACCTCCCCTGGTGCAACTTTAGCCCATTCCCCCTCGTCCTGTCACCAGGCACGTGGGAGAATAGACCAACCCCCACCTCTCTACAGCCTCCTTTAAGGTACCTATAGAGAGCGATGAGGTCGCCCCTGAGCCTCCTCTTCTCCAGGCTGAACAACCCCAGCTCCCTCAACCGCTCCTCGTAAGACTTGTTCTCCAGACCCCTCACCAGCTTCGTTGCCCTTCTCTGGACTCTCCCGAGCACCTCCATGTCCTTCTTGTAGCGAGGGGCCCAAAACTGAACACAGTACTCGAGGTGCGGCCTCACCAGAGCCGAGTACAGGGGGATAATCACCTCCCTAGACCTGCTGGCCACACTGCTTCTTATGCAAGCCAGGATGCTGTTGGCCTTCTTGGCCACCTGAGCACACTGCTGGCTCATATTCAGCCGACTATCAACCAGTATTCCCAGGTCCATCTCCGCCAGGCAGCTTTCCAGCCACTCATCTCCCAGCCTGTAGCGCTGCTTGGGGTTGTTACGCCCCAGATGCAGGACCCGGCACTTGGCCTTGTTGAACTTCATGCAGTTGACCTCAGCCCATCGGTCCAGCCTATCCAGATCCTCCTGCAGAGCCTTCCTTCCCTCAAGCAGATCGACACACGCACCTAACTTGGTGTCATCTGCAAACTTACTGAGGGTGCACTCGATCCCCTCATCCAGGTCATCGATAAAGATATTAAAGAGGACCGGCCCCAGCACTGAGCCCTGGGGGACTCCACTAGTAACCGGCCTCCAACTGGATTTGGCTGCATTCACCACAACTCTTTGGGCCCGGCCATCCAGCCAGCTTCTAACCCAACAAAGCGTATGCCAGTCCAAGCCACGAGCAGCCAGTTTCTTGAGGAGAATGTTGTGGGAAACGGTGTCAAAAGCCTTACTGAAGTCAAGGTAGTCAAGGTAGTCAAGGGATTTAGAAATATTCAAAACACGGCTGGACCATGCCTTGAGCAGACTGCTCCTGTTGCCTGTGTTTTGAACAGTGTAATTGGACTATATGACGTCCAGAGGTTCCTTCTGACCTTGGCTGTTCTGTGAGGTTGTGTGAAGATGGTTTCCTAGTAGTAAAGTGTGTATGCTTAGATTATTATTATTATAGACAATACAAACCAAACTTCTGTTAAGGAAAATAGGTCTTCTCAGAGCAATTTAAAACTCATGGAAAAGCAGTGATTGGTAAAGATAGAAAATAGTTGTCATACATATTCCCCACTCCCAAGGCAATGACCACATTGTACCTAAAGCATTCTGATTAAAAATACTAGCACTTTGTAATACTAAATAAGAAGAGTTTATTCAAATAACAACTGGCACATCTCCAAAAGGGTTCACGAAACTTAGTGTTTCTAGTGAAATGATGTAAGTTCTATGACAGATGCTACTAAGTACTTTTGTTGATGATGTGAGAGTGAATGGCATAGCTAAAAACCTGCAGGTTTTGAGATGTTTGATAGTGATAAACATTGGTGAGAGTTTGGCAGTCATTTAAAGCTTAATCAAATAAGTGACTTGGATTGTTCAGCCTAGAGAAGAGGAGACTGAGGGGACACCTCGTGGTGGTCTTTAGCTTCCTCATGAGGGGAATGGAGGGACAGGCAATGATCTCTTCTCTCTAGTAAACAACAATAGGACCCAAGGGAACAGCATGAAGCTGCAACAGAGGAGCTTCAGAATGGATTTTTGGGTGGTCCTGTGCAGAGCCAGGAGCTGGACTCTGTGATCCTTGAGGTTCTCTTCCAACTTGGGATATTCTTTGATTCTGTGATTCTATGTTCACCCCTATGCAGGGTGTGAAGCTGAGTAAGGCAGCTTAATCTGCTCCCTGAATGACAACCAGTGAAAGAAAAAAGAGAACAAAGGAAGTAGGGAAATCAAAATCTTGAATGACAGAGAATGATTAAAAGTTAGAAAAGTGAAGGCAATGATAAAAGGGCATGCTTAGACTGGTGAAAAGATAACCCAGGAAAGACAAAATTATTAGAAAATAACAATAAGAATGTTATAACAGCAGGGACATCAATTTTTCTGACTTCTCAGTGACAACAAGAACAAAATACGCTTAAAGTGAAACACAAAATATTTTGTTTAAACATTGCGAAAAGCAATTGTCAACTGCCAAAAAAATAATATAGTGGTAGATACTGGGGTAAAAGACAATTACATCTATCCAGAATCCTAGTAAGAAATATAAATATCAAGCAAACATATGTGAGCATTTTCACATTAAATTGTTATTAATGCATCCCTTACTATAAGATTCTGAATGTAAGGGCAAGGTATGTCTCAGTAAAGATAAGATCATCATTTAATATTATATTATAGAATAAATATTATAAAATCATTGTTTAATAGGCTAACTTTTGAAAGAAAATGTAAAAACAGAAGCACATATTCTTTCAGAAAATACTTAAGTTTCCTTAAGAAAATAATTTCTAATGATTCTGGATGAATGTTATATAGATTTTGATTTGATCAACCCTACATGACTTTCACGTCTATTCTACAGAATATAACAGCCTTTGTGCTCTTCAGGGATCAGCTTGGTAGAGTACCATGGGGCAAAGCCCTGGAGGGAAGAGAGGCCCAAGAAAGCTGATTAATATTCAAGGATCACCTCCTCCAAGCTCAGGAGCAATGGATCCCATCAAAGAGGAAGTCAGACAAAAAACGCCAGGAGGCCTGCCTGGATTAATAAAGAGCTCTAGGCCAAAATCAAGCAGAAAAAGGAGGCCTACAGAAGGTGGAAGCAAGGACAGATAGCCTGGGAAGAATAGAAAAATATCATCTGAGAAGCCAGGGATCAGGTTAGGAGAGGTAAGCCCTATTAGAATTAAATTTGTCTAGGGACATCAAGGGAAACAGGAAAGGTTTCTGTAGGTATGCCAGTGATAAAAGAAAGTCTAGGGAAATTGTGGGCCCTCTCTGGATGGAAACAGGAGAGCTGGTTATCTGGGATATGGAGAAGGCTGAGGTAATCAGTAACTTTTTTGTCTCAGTCTTCCCTGGCAAAAGCTCTAGCCACATAGCCTGAGTCCCAAGTTGACAAGAAGCTCAGCATGAGCTGGCAGTGTGCGCTTCCAGGCCAGAAAGACAACCATATGCTGGGCTGCATCAAAAGATGGGTGATTTTCCCCTTCCATCTACCCTGCTCTTGTGAGACCCCACGTAGAGTACTGCGTTCAGCTCTGAGCCCCCCAGCACAAGAAGGACATGAACCTATCAGAGTGAGTCCAGAAGAGGGCCATGAGGATGCTTGGATGGCTGGAACACCTCTCCTACAAACACAGGCTGAGGGAGTTGGGGTTGTTCAGCCTGGAGAAGAGAAAACTCTAGGGAGCCCTTATAATGGCCTTCCATGTTGTTCAAGTGTTCAAGGCCAGGTTGAATGGGACCTTGGGCAACCTATTGTAGTGGAAGGTGTCCCTGCCCGTGGCAGGGTTGTTGGAATTCAGTTATCTTTAAGATTGCTTCCAACCCAAACCATTCTATGATTCTACAATTCTATACCCTAAACTATGCCATTTCTTTTTGAGACCTTGATCTTTTTAAAGTCTCATATATGTGAGGGAGGTATCTTGTTCACTTTACTCTGATGTGTTGCCTGGCAAACAGTTCAAATTCTTTTCTTCTTACTCTTTGTAGTTAAGTGGTATGAATAGTAAAGAATTTGGGACTCATGACTCTGTTGATAACAGTTATGAGTTCTTCTTAGTGAAATGAGGCAATGGTGCCAGCCATTGTAACACAACAGGTCAGCCACTTTTAGCTGATGATTTAGTGATCAATGCCTAGCTTTGGGAGTAAACATGCATTTAGAAGCCGTAGGAGGGAAATTCATGAACAAAATTATTCCATAGTTCGTACTGACATTCTGCTTTTTCTGTTAATGAAGGAAGAGTGATAGCCTTTTATTCTTTCATAGAATCAAAGAATGGCTTGAGTTAGAAGAGACCTCATAGATCACCTATTTCCAACCCCCCTGCCATAGGCAGGGATTCCACCCACTAGATCAGGTTGTCCAGGGCCTCATCTAACCTGGTCTTTAACACCTCCAGGGATGGGATGTCCACAATCTCTCTGGGCAACCTGTTCCACTGCCTCACCACCCTCTGAGTGAAGAATTTCCTCCTAACCTCTAATCTAGATCTCCCCTCTTTTAGTTTAAAACCATTCCCCCTTGTCCTGTCATTTTTCAGTTGAGCAAAAGTTGCTCCCCATCAAGACAAACATTTTAAGAACAGATGCATAAAAGGCTCCAAAACACCTTCCAGGTTCTTCACATTTAATAGGTTTTCACTTTGTCCTCCATGTAGGACTTCTTCAATTTTTGTGCAAATGTTTCTTCTACTGCTTACTGTAAAAGGACTTGAAATGTTTCTTCCCTAGACTCTTGTTCTACTACATCTCTTTAAGGCAGCTAGTGTTTGTTTCTCCTTTCCTGGTTTGTATGTTTTTATTTTATTTTTTTTATTTTTATTTTTATTTTATTTGGAAATTAACCGAATGAATGCAACACAATCTGATGAAAACTCCTAAGCTCAGGACGTGAGAACTCCTAACAGGCTGGAAGATGAGGTCTCAGGGCAATCCTCTGCTGAACAGTCATCTGGACTGGTAGGTAGATTTGAATTTTTAAGGTGTTGAGGGGGGGACTTACATACAGAAATTATTCAATAAATCAGCTGTAAGGATCCAGTTACTGACCACAGAATTACTGACTCAGCAGTTTTATCTAACCCATTGATTCTTCAGAGCTTCAAGGATAATTTGCTTAAATCAAGGTTACCTGATTTTGGAAAGTTGATTAATTGCTACAGTTCTCTGGATTTCTTGAAACATATTAATCCCAATAGAGGCACCCTAAGTACCAAAGTTTGACAAATACCAACTGTTGTGTATATGGCAGATGATTTATGTTATCAGTAATGTAACTGTTACATTCAAAGACGCATTGTGTTCCACCAAGTGTTATTGCACCATTTTGTATAATTGTTCCTGACTGGCCTAGCAATGCATATGACAAATAAAATGTAATGCAGTCAAATACCCGGGAATACATTGTACGTTGCTTGCAGAAATGTGGCATATAAATACAAAATGAGAAGAAAGAACTGAAGCTGACTTTGATTGGAACTTAGGGGAATAATGTAGATCTGCTCCTCATGTTATTTAAACAACGTGGAAAAGCAATTTATAACTAAATAAAATGCTGGGTGCACTTATCTAAAATTGCAAAATAAAACTGCATGGTTCTGAAGTTCCAATGAAATTGTGCTGTGTTCTCTCTGCTGCTCCTACATTTAATCTTTTCTCACAAGAGACTAAGTGGCTTAGGGACTTAATAAGATCTGGCACTTTTTTTTTTTTTTTTTGGCACACTGAAAGCATTCTTAAACTGTGTTTTAGTACTGGAATGACATTCAGAGAAGAAATAGTTAAGCAAGCAAATGCTTTATAAACACTCAGTATCAGTATTTTCCTTTTTTCTCCTAAACTGGTATTTGCCACCAGTGGTAAACTGGCCAGTTAATATGCAAATCTGTCACACCATACCTGTCATACGTGCTATCACCTTTGAGCAAGATTGTTTCCTTCAGCATTAGATCCAAAACCATCAATTATAATTTCCATCTTAAACAAGTATATTTCACAACTTTCTATTGACAATTGTTTCGTTTAACTTTTCAGCTGTTCAGCTGAACATAATAAGCATAACTTAGCTTTCATATTTGCTCACCATTTTCCTTGTTTGAAAGACAAAAATGGCTTGGGGTTTCATCTGAAGTTGAGCAGCAAACAGCATACATTCTGAAGAGTAGGTACACGAGTGATAATATATGTGTACACTATGTACACTACACCCAAATAACACAAATAACTTCATCACGTAAATTTACATGAGTTTGTAGGTTTGTAAGTGAAAATCAGGAGGCTAATGGACTTCAGATACTTGGGCACATTTATCAGCCTTGTAAAGCACCTACTTGAATCTTATGACATCTAAATACCATCTAAAACATAGCCCTGAGAAATACTGTATTCATACAAATCCCAGAATAAGTTAAATGAGTCTGAAAAATGTTTTGTATAATGCAGGTTGTTTAAGGTCCTATTAATTTTTGTCCATATTTTAGTCATGACAATGCCCCCTTTCCACCCACCTCATGAGCGTGGGTCATGGGTGGCAAAGAAGTTGTCATGTTCTGCTCTGTGGGGAGCCTCGCTGCAATAGAGACTGCCCACTCAGGTGTACTGAGGGTTGCTTAAAACTGATTCTCCCACAAAACTGATTGATTTGAGGACAAAATTCCAGTCACAGACACTTGAACATTCAAAAAGGAGTAAATAAAGGCACTATGTGTGGTGAAGGACATCATGTGCATCCTTCATGTGAAGGACATCCTTCATGTGCAGGAAAACATACCAATTCTAGCCTGAGTTTCAGTGCTGCAAACATGTAAGATAAGGTTTGGTATATCCAGGATCTAGAATGCATGTTATAAAAAAATTATAAATATTATCTAGCTACCTAACAGCACCAATGTAATGTTTTCAGAATGCATGTAATAAAGCTGTCTTTCTTTCTTCAGTTTATTTTATGACTCAGGGAAATAGCACATTAAAAAAAGTTAAACTGCAATTAACACTATGAAGTGTATTGTCACCTCATTAGGCATTTTCTAAATAATTGGGAGTGGGAAAAGAGCCCTGAAATCAGTTTCTTGGATCATCCGGGATGTAAGAAGTAATGAATGAATTGGAAAATCAAGCTTATTAGGCCTTATTTGGAGTATACTTTGCTTCCTTTTTTTTTTTTTTTTTTTTTTTATGACCCTGACAACCAGAAAGACAACCACTGAAGAAGAAAGCATACATTTGTTTCTTTCTTAAGTACAAAGTGCCATAAGGACTCTTAATGTTGGCTTATAATGGTCTGCTTGGATCTTATAATTTATTTGATATGTAAGTGTATTGCTTAGAAATCAGGAAAGTGTATACAATGCAAAGTATACATTTTTTCTTTGCTGCAGCTAAAATAGTATTTACATAAGAAGTATAGAAATGCAACTTATAGATAACAAGTATTTTTAAAATAACATCCAGAATTTAACAAAACATAGGAGATAGTTATTTAACCAAAATTAAGGATATTGCTTCCAAACTTACAACAGGTGTTGGAAATCAATCTTTTTACTAAATCTTAATTTTAAAGCCTAAGACTGAAATAATGCTGAATTCTCTTGCAATTCAGGGCTTATGTATTCTAAATAAGTTCCATGCTCCTAGACTTCAAATTAAATCTAGGAATTATACCTTCTTACTTATCTGGAGAACTCAGCTACAGAAATATTGCATATAACTATCTCAGTGATCGAGTACATAGCTATTGAGTTAAAGGGTAAGGAAGTTTGGCAGGACCTAAACCCCCTTGCATTCCAGCTTGTCTTCAGATATGAGAGGGGATGAGGGCATGTAGGCTTAGATTCTGAGTGATGTCCAATTTGGTACTAGAAGTCCAGTCACATTCAATATATTAAATTATCATGATCGCAGATGCACAAATTGCACAATATTGCAGTACCAGAAGTCCGGTCACATTAATTATGTTGAATTACCACAATCATGGATTGCACAAATAGTGCAATCAGCACTGTAAGTCCGGTTCCATTAATCATGATCACAGATGCACAAACAGCACAATACACTTTCAGTCTAGTAAATGGCTGGTGTAGTTTACTGAACCAGCAGGAGTACAGGTTCTTTTGGATTGCCAGTGATAAATATACTGTCTGCAAAGCACATGCAAATACCAATAATATGACAAACACAACTAACTAGAAATGTGCTAACTTATGAAACAACTCTATAGAGAGTGTTAGGTTTCCCAGGGAAGCACTTGGTATAACTGAGAGTTTGAATTTCACCCAAAAAGGGGGAAGAGAGGTTCAGCCCATCAACCAATCCCAGAAGTAAACAATGTCTTTCCAACTTACCTCCAATTGTTTCTTCCCCTATGTTTTCCTCTCCTGAGCCATTTTTATACTATTTTCCTACTTTTAGGTGGAGCTTGAGTAACTAGCTATACATGCCTTTGTTTTCATTGGTATATTTTTTTTCTCACTTTTGTTTTAAAGGTATAGGATCAGAGGAATTCAGAGCACCTGCTCAGTGAGGAGTGCTCACACCTTGCAGGCAAGTAGCCTTTGGGATGGAGGTGTGTTGGCATTGTAATGAGTACACCCAGAGACATGATTTGGTTGTCAGTTAGACTCAGGGCTGGCCATGGCTATTAGTTCCATAGTACCATCAGGTTTCCCATCCCTGCAGTGATAGCACAGAGCCTGGCCTCACTGTCTTCTCTCTGTTCCAACCTCCATGCTATATCTCTTAGAGTCAGCACACCAAGACCCCCTGGTATCACCTAAGGTTGCGGACTATGTTGCCAAGCGGACTATCATGAAACAGATTCCTTGCATATCTGCCACATCTCACCCCGGAAGTTTCCTCAACGTTAAACATTCTCTTAAGACATGGACATGCGTTTAGCCTCAATAAGTCACCTCCATTAATTATTCCACAATAATGAATCTTGAATTCCTTATCTTTGGTCAGGAATTACATTACATATGGTAAACAACTGAACATTTCATATCTTCAAAGGTGATAATGAATGTTCTTTCTTTATACACAAATAAGCATGGATGACAGACACCATCAAGTCTTCAAAAGAGCATGTGTATCAAATCTAGGAGGTATTTTTTTTTTGGTGGTGGCAGTATTCTGTCTATGTAAAAATGTTTGGACATTGTAAGACAGAGAAAAATAGTAATTCCTTCTTTGTGCTTTTGGAAAAGGTTGTAAGTGCTATGTTAACGCCTATTTTTAAATATTGTTCATGTGAGAAATGATGTCATCAAACAGATGTTTCAGAGATTATTGTTCTATACACATCATAACTGGGACTTCTTACATCCCTTTCATTCTGATTTTGTTTTTCTTCTTCATTTAGATTTTCATACAAAGGTGTATTTATTTATTTATTTATTTACTTCTAAGACAAACATACCCATCTACAGATCAATATAATCGTCATTGAAAAAATAGATATTTCTTCTTGACAGTGCAGAGCTCTTGTGTACATGAGTTGGTGTGCAGAATGGTGAAGTGTAAATATACAGCACAGACACTACTCCAAACCCTGGGAAGAATATTCATAGTGCCTATTAAAATCAGATTAGCTCAGCCCATTTTCACTCCACTCAAAGTCTCCTATCATAAAAGCCCTCTCATTCACGTGGTGGACTACTGTGCTTTCTCTTTCCTGCTTAGGCAAAATTGAGCATATTATTTATTGCAAAAGTGCTGAAGACATTTGAGTTTTGTCTTGAAGGAATGATCCTTCAAGATCAATCAAGCGCTCACAAGACAAAGAGAGGGAACAACTTGTGAGTCCTGAACAACAGTCCTTCTAAACACTCTGAGACGCTTTATTTATGAAGAGTAGTAGTCATGTGTGACAGTTCAAATATTTACAGATCTGCTACTTCAAATGCTGGAACATTTGAACAACTTGCCATGTCTCACACTCCCCAATGAAAAATAAAGTTACAGAAGGAAGAATGGAAACTTTAAGTAGAAAAATATCCTTGGAACCTTAGATTTCTTAGAACTCAGTGTAAGTCTGTCAGCCTTTCAGAAATGAAAAATGACCACAGAAAGGGTAAATATTTTAAATGGCTAATCTAGTAAAATATACTTGGCGATATATTTTTAAATAATATCACCAAGATTAGACATCTATACTGCTGGCATTATGTGGCACAAATTATAATCTAGATTTCCAATCAGCAGTATGCACAGCAGGACACCTAAAATAATTGAATATAGATTAATTTAAACCCATTCAAACCTTCCAGACCTTAGATGTTTGACACACTGAGTCACTGGAATAGAACAAAAAAAAGTCCTCTTTTAATGTATGTGCTTAGACTTGCTTTCCAATATCTTCTATGACTTACCCACTTTGACAAGGCCAGTGTTCTCATTCTTGTTCTATCGCTGCCAGCTTTTACATTTTATACTTCCAGATTTTTTAAGTCCTCTAAATTGCTCTTAACTTAGTACTAAAACATAGTTTTTTGTTTTGTTTTAATTGCTTATACATTTATTTGATGACATGACAAGTACTTGTTCTGCCTTATTTGTTAGTACTGGAGTAACACATATTGATGTTTCTACGAAAGACTTCAACCTTAAGCAAGTTTCATTATTTCAAATGACTTACACTGGTTAGCTTCTTGTCAAAGAACCTTGCCAGTGTATATATGCTTTTGAGGATAACTTATTTGAGATGTTTTGGGTGCTGCTTATTTTTCCTCTCTAAGGAAGTCAAGAAGCCAGGCTGCACCCATTGGCTCTCACAAGAGAGGCTGACGGGAGGGGGCGGTGCCAGGGCAATGGCGGCTGCGCCCTCACCCTTCGCCTAGAAACAGCCCCTAGAGTGCAGCACCGCGCGGTGTCCACCAGGCACGGGGAGGGGCCAGCAGTGCGTATGCACTGGTGTGGCAGAGCCCGGGGCTCCGCACCAAGTATTGGCGGTCTCCAAGATCACACATGTACCATGGTGTCCACTAGGCAGAGAGCTTACTCAAAAAAGACTGTGGTGACCCAGACAGAGGGCCTGCCCAGAGACGTGGCTGTTCAGGCTTCTGCCTGCAGGGAGTGCCACAACCTGCTGCTGCTGTGGGAGGAGGGCAGCGGGGAGACCGCCTGTTTCTGGGAAAGGTCTGCTTGCAATGGTGGCTGAGCTCAGGGAGGAGGTGGAGAGACTACGGAGCATAAGGGTGTGTGAGCAGGAGACTGTGTGGTGGAGTAACTCCCTGGTGTGCCTGAGAGAAGGGTGCTGGGGGAGGGTGCTGGAGCCCCTGCCCTGTTGCTGTTGGGAACAGGGAAGGGACCAAAAAGACAAGGAGGGTTGGAAGCCAGTCCCAGAAGAAGGCCACAAAGATGATCAGAGGGCTGGAGCACTCCTCCTGAGAAGAAAGGCTGAAAGAGTTGGGGATGTTCATCCTGGAGAAGAGGAGGCTCTGGGGAGTCCTCATTGCAGCCTTTCAATACTTAAAGGGAACTTATAAAAAGGATGGAAAGGGGGAGTATATCCTTACTCAGGGATATAGTGACAGGACAAGGGAGAATGGTTTTAAACGAAAAGAGGATAGATTTAGATTGGACAGTTGGAAGAAATTCATCACTGTGAGGGTGGTGAGGCGCTGGAACAGGTTGCCCAGAGAGGTTGTGGATGCCCCATCCCTGGAGGTATTCAAGGCCAGGTTGGATGGGGCCTTGGCCAACCTGATCTAGTGGGCGGCATCCCTGCCTATGGCAGGGGGGGTGAATCTAGCTGGTCTTTAAGGTCCCTTCCAACCCAAGCCATGCTATGATTCTATATAATCACAGAGAAAAGACTTAGTGGTTACCAGCATTGAAGTCATTGTGAAGCTAATAAAGCCACTTCAATCAGCACATGCAAGGGAGGACAGGAGTTTCCAGTGCATGAGTGACTGCTGGAGGCTTAACTAAAGAGGGAATCAGTTTCATCCCAGTCAGTACTTTCTACACATCCTTTATATTTTATGGAAATGTGAAAATTTTTCTCACATATTACATAGCACAAAAAGAATGAAACATAGCACTCGAAGGGAAAATAGCCTATGCCGATCACTGCTGTACAAGTCTGTTCATGAAGATTTATCTTAATGCTTTAGTGATGACATATAATCTATTTGCCTACTATTAGAAGTTAACAGACTCAGGTTTTAAAATGTTTCTGTATCTAATGAACTGGTTTTACACTAAGCCATTACTCATCAGTGGAGTACTCATCAATCATCTCTTTCTTATAGACGTTTGTCTGTAAACCAAGTTGTTCTTTGAGTGGTGAAAGAGTATGTTGGAGGTAGGGGGAAACAGAGGCAGTTGGTGACAGTATTGCCCAGTAAAGTATTTTATTGCAAAGTAATACTCTGAGAAATGTTATTATTCATCATATGTTATAGCATGGACTGGTGGAATCAGCCTTGCCTTTCAACTAAATTCAGTGCCTTTCTAGAAACAGACTAAGAATTTTCTATGTTCAGTGTTAAGAAATATTATTGTTCTCTCTTCTAACAGATTCTAATAATCAGTGTGTATCTGTTGGGATTACAACCCCCAAATTCTAATTTGAGTTCTTTCAGATAGCTGGGAACTTTCAAACAATTTCTATGTACAAGATAAACTTGTTACCGCCAGTAAAGATCTCTGTCACTTGTCACAGTGACTCTCTGCTTTTTTAATACCATCAGATTCTAAGGAACTTGCAATTTAAACAGTAACGTGAAAAGAAAAATAATATGATGGTTCCCTGAGTTCCTTCTACTACACTGTCAGGTAAAAATAAAATACAGAAAGATGAAAATGATCTTCTCAACAAATTTTTGACTGTTAAGAAATGGAAGAAATAAAGAAAAAAGTATCTCTTATTCCCCTGCTTAAATGGATTCTCATCTATTTACCAAAAGGGGTAAAAATTCAGCACTTTAAACTCTGATGCTGCCATTCAGTCTTAGTCAGCACCTTTCAAAAGCCAACTTCCTATTCTTAACCTGGATTTCAATGATGTCTTATTTGATTTTTGCACTGCAAGAACAGCTGCATGCTTCAGCTGGTGAAAATTAGCTATCAGTCATTTGTTTACAGATGTGAAAACAGTTATATATATATATATATATAGGTAGAAATGTAAGAATAATTATTGTGTGGCTGTGCATCAGTGCTAATGTTGATGGCTGCACTTTAAGTGCTGTCTGGGTGAGGAGAGCTGAAGCGTCTCAGAAGACATCAAGGGTTATTCTGCCTTTAGAAATTCTGAGATTATGAAAAACATTAAAAACTCAATTCAATATCAATTGTAACACCCAGGGAAAAAAAAAAAAAAGTGTATTTAACCCACTAAATTCTGTCAGAATAAAAACTGTTCTGAAGAAAAATGTCTAGTTTTGATCTGGAGACATCAACAGAAAATCAATGCTTCCCTTTTATCTTGTTCTAGTAGTTCACTGTCCTTTAAATAAATAAATAAATAAATAAATAAATAAATAAATAAATACTATTTATCGTTTTCATAAACTTGCAGAGGATGTCTGAAGGTTACAATTGTCCTTTATAATTGAGTGGACTAAATTTGCTGAATGAAGCCCACAAGTAAATCCTCATGGATTGACAGTTCCAGCTGACTAAACACTGGATAAGGCACACTGGGTTAGTATAACAGGCTCCTTGCAATATTTGAGTCTCTGGGTTTAGAAGGGCATGTACTGTTCTGCCCAGCTATACTAAAATTTCCCTTTGTTGTCGTTGAGTACATGACATTTGTGGTCAGGGGAGATTCCTAATTCAGTGTAAGAAAATGTGAAAATGTTCCCTTAGTGAGATTTCAAAATGTGGTAATTATATAGGGTGGAGTTTTTGTTTGCTTTTGTTTGTTTGCTTGTTTGTTTTGGAGTGCTTTTCTCTAAGACAAAGTTTGAATGGCCTTTTCCCTGTATCTTTTTTTTTTTTTTTAAGTGTATTTATCAAGAACACCTTTGACCTTTAAAATATATCGAAGTTATAAATACAAGTGGTCTTGCATACTGAAAGCCAGGATCACTGTCCAACAGCAATAAGAATAGAGACAGAACATCTCCAGCGTGGTAAGAAGATTTTAGCTAAGGCAGAATTTGACTTCATTAGTTCCTGCAATTCTGTCAAAGGCGAGATGGGATTGTGACAATTATTTGTTTGCTTACAAATTTCTGGCATTCAAAGGAAGATTTTGTTTAAGAACTGTATCCCACTAAAAATAACTTGTTAGGACTGCATAAGTTCAAGATAATAATTACCAAGTTTTGAATTTATAGAGTGAATTTAGTCTATTCAATTTCCTGAGATGTATAGTTAAAAATGAAGTAAAAATTGGCAGCTTTGCCTTAGATACTTTAATAGCTAATTTGCAAGCATTCATTATTTCATCTTGAAAATGATACTATGCAAATGTAAAATAACTGCAGTGTAAGTAGCTGTGGTCACTGGCAAACTCTTGACCATCTGCTTGTCAGAATGAAATTGCATGTTCCTGCACTGATAAAGTGAACATTTGATAGCTATCTTTCATATGCAGCATATACAGTTTAGAAAGGGTTTTTGTTTTTTTTTTTTTCATAAAGAACAAGTGGTTGTAGTGGAAAAAATTCCCAGAAAAGAGAATTTCTAGTTTCAATGCATTTTTAATTCATTTAAGTAATAACAGTTTTGTTGTTATTGTTGTCATTGTTCTTGTTTGTTCTTTTGCTAATCTTTGTGTTCATGGAAGTTCATTTTTCATTTGGGAAATAAGAATATTCTGATTGGTACAAAATTGGTTTGAGCAAAATATCAAACCTTTTTTCTTTGTATTCAAATGAAACATTATCATTTGGAACCGCATCTCGTAGGGTTAATGTTCTTCTCAGATGGTATTCAATACATCCATGAAGTATTTTAAGCTATATGTACATAGTACACTGGTCAAAGAAACAAACTTCTTCTGTCTGCACTTTGAGATTAGAAGATAGAATCTGCATAATATAACAGCCTTAAGATATTCTATTTCTGATCAGTATTTTTTTGTCTGTTGTCTAACAACACACTTGCAGGATCACTGGCCTTATGTCTGGCATGTGGTTGTTCATTCATTCATACACATTCAGATGTGTAACAGCTAATTCCAAACTAAAAAGTTTTTAGGCCAAGCTCAGCAACAAGTTTTTGTGGTCAGATTTTGAGAGGAAACTGGTGTACATGCCAGCATTTTAGGGTATAAAACTCATGAACTGACAACTGTCCATACATACTGTATATATGCATTTTGCACATTAAGTCAGCCCACATGATCAACAAAAGTTGACTGACTAAAACGTAAAGGGAAAACTGGTTTTCCTCCATGCTCTTTCCCACCATTAGTAAGTCTTACCACCATTTTGTTACATTACTCTCCAGTGCTGTACACTTCTTTGATATGACAGAAAAACAAGCCTGAAACAAGGAATAATGAAACTTTCCCTTCCACCTCCCCAACAACAACAATGTAAACAAGAAAAAAAAAAAGAAAAAAAAAAAGCCAAAGGTCAAGCCAGACTTATCTTTGTGAGCACAGAATAGGACACACTAACATATACTTTCTTGACATTGAGAACTAATTAGATGAATTTTTTACATCTAGGGATGAAGTCTTACACTCTGAAAACAGTGAATGGTTTCAAGGGCAGAAATCCATCTGGTCTCCAAAATACTGTGTATATATATATATATATATATATATCACCCCATTATTCTGCTCTGCACACAAATTGAAAATACTGACTGATTCAAGGTCTTCATCCTGATACTTAAAATCTCCATGGAGATTTTTCCTGAGAGGAATTTTCAGCTTTAAAATTGAAACTGTTAACCGTGAGGAAAGCTCATGCAGGTAAATAGCAAAGATCTCATAGTGGTAGACCATGAAATTCAGTGCAGTGGGAGATGGGACTGGCCATGGGCCTTTTCACTCTGAGAACAGCATTTTGAATTCTGCCCGTGTTGCAAACTGTACAATGTAGCAAAGAGAGGTATTTTTGTTTATAGTTAGGGTCCTGATGATGCATTGATGCCTAATGAGATCTTAAAACATGTGGGCTCCTATCATCACTTCAAAACTTAGTCTACATGATTTGCTCCAGGTCCCATTGACAGTGAAAGAAACAGAATCTATTTCTTGAATGACTTGTTCTGGCAATCCAGCTGATGGATCGTCTGTTTTCTCTCAGGCATAAGAAAAAGCAGTAGCCACTGGCAGCAAAGGTCAGAAAACTGACAAGTTCTGCTTGTACAGTACAGCCTGTAGCAGCACTGTTTATTCTGTTTTGTTTGTTTGTTTTAATTTTTTTTAAGCTAAGTGGTACACTTATGTTCTCCTTTCTTGCTGTACGCTATCTTATATACAAACTGACTCAAAACTGTGATGCCCAAGATATCTTCTGAGCTGGAAGCTGTTACTTGGGAGAAGAACATGCAGTTCTTATATTACAGGGTATTTGCAATGTCCCCTCCATTCCCCTCCATGAAAAGGAACAACCTAAATTTCTTTATGCCAGCTATGCCATAAACATGGAGGAAGTATGTGGAAGTATTTCTCTCTCTCTCTCTCTTTTTTTTTTTTTTTTTAATGTGTGGTGGTGTTCTTTGCAACTCTGAGCTGGGCTTCTGTGAAGAGCTTAAGGAAGACAAAAAATAAAAAGTTTGTGCTCACTTTCTGACATAGATATGCAGGGAAGGACAGGAACTACTGCTACAAAAACAAATTACTCTGGCACTAGCACTTTTACCATCTGGAGATAGTAAAATTTTTCCATATACCATCAAAGAGGAGACTGTCCTGAAGACAACAATCAATCCCCTCAATCCAATGATTTTCTTCTGGGACAAAACTTCTACTTCTGTAAATTTGTATAGGTGATGCTGGTACACCACCAGATCTTCCCTGCACAGTTCAACCTTATACCACACAGGGACCTTATAAAGGCCCTCCCCTTAAATCAATGAGATTTTATGTTCAGTAGAAGAACATAGGCAATGCATGTGGGTATACAACTATGGGTCTGTTGTTGCTTTCATTATTGAACCAGAAGATTTTGCAGTTTGACTGTGTATTCATCAAAAATATGTTTCATATTCATTCTGCAGGACAGTAAGGAATAGATACTCGGTAAAGAAGAAAAAAAAAAAAGGGGGCACAAAAGCACTAACAGCACCCTCCAGCAAAAACGTTTCAAATGTTTAAGCCAGTGTCAACCAGAAGGCTATATTTCAGCTTCTATTATGTTCTGTTATTGCTCAAAATGACCAAATACAGAATTAAAAAAAAAACAAACTTCCACAGACACATGCTAACAAAAAGGTCATTTTTAGTGAGAGCAGCATATGACTGATAATTCTTCAGTTTCCTTTGAAAAAAGGCAAGTCTGAGAGGTGTGAAGTTGACTTGAGTGTGAAAAGGAAATCACAATGAAATGTGAATAAAATGAATATAACCCAAACATTCCCTAACCAGAGTTCATAGTATTGTCTCCAGCCCAAGACAGAGCCTGAACCAGAGGTTCATCTCTGCATGTACCTCATTGCTTTAGCATCATTGACTGCTGATGCTTTTACCCAAAGAGCCTCTTAACAACCAGAAGCTGTTGCCTGAACTAATGAGCCTGGGAAGGTACAATAAAGCCCATACTTCACTAAAGATTCTGCTGCAACTCTGTGTCTTTTCTGTTCTCTGAAAACAGAAAAAGAAAACAGGTGAAAGATGCAGCAAGACCTGCCTTGAAATTACAAGCACTTGCAGATAGAACTTTTTGAATTCATCCATGTTTTGAAAACTGTTAAAAGACTTCCTTAGCTTTCAATAAAGATTTTTCTTGAAACTACAGAGAATGGTGTTCTCTTTGTTCTTTTCACAAGGTTCTTAAAATCTAGACAGCCTTGAAATCTAGGGAAATTGAGCACTTCTGCACACACGCCTCTACTACGTAATATTTCCTAAAGAATTGATACATGTAATTAGTATAGAACTTATCCTGTTTGGTCTATTTAAAGTTCCAATATAATCTATAATCTACATTTGAATATCTATATCTATATACGGATAAAAACAACATATTGTTAGCTTTCCCATGTAGTGAATAAATCTGGTAACTAAATAGTCATGGATGTTCTCCATGCATTTAATGTGTATAGAAATGCTTACCCATTTTCATGATTCCATGCTTTGTCTTCCTATACTATTATTATAGCATTAAAAAAAAAAAAAAAAAAGCTTAATTTAATATGTTCTTTAAAATGTTCGCATTAAATCAGGGGAGCTCATGACATTTTATTGCCAGGTATATTTTTTACCTGCAAGACTAAATATTACTGTTTCAGAGAGGACACCAGAAGACTGCCTGCAAAGGCAAGCATTTGCTAATTTCCTTACACATGGAAATGTCTATACCAAGACACACACAAAAGAAGTAAAATTTTGCCAGATCTATTTGTATTCATTAATCTAAGCAAGACATCACTGTTATGTGGACACTTCTTGGAGGAATTTTATGACCTGGGTAACAAACTTATATTGTCGTAATGAATAGCAGATTATTTGATGTGTTTATTAAAGCACTAGTTTCCAGAGAATTGGTAATATGTGAGCCTCTTGCTGTTTATTTAAAAACTTCTGCATATCTCCCCTTGTGACTGGAAAAAGGAACCTCTGAAAATGTGTGACATGCAGGTTCAAAACTCAGAAAGAAAACATACAAGAACAAAAATGTAACTAAAAAGTTTTTAGAAAGTGAAGGTCAGGACTGTTTTTAGTGCCTGAATTCAGATTTTCTGTTGTTTAGAATCATTGAGATAATACCTTATTAATGAATTTTACACTAAACAAAACATAGTAACACAGAAATTATTAATGGAGCTCGAAATGCTGTTTTTTTCCTTGATCTCCATGCAATTATGACATATACCAGTATGCATGTCAATATGAAATACAACATTTAAAATTTATTCTTCCAGTAAAAATCATTATTTCCAATGAAAAAACATATTCTGCTAATGTCTTTAGAATTTCCACTCCTTTTTGGCACCAAAAATATTCCTTGGAGATTGGAGGACAACTTAGCAGTTATGTTAAATACTTTATATTAGAAGACTTGTTAAATCTAGTTAAATGATAGTCAGCTTTTGACATGTTTACAAGCTTGTCAAGATCACAACGGACAAACACATGAAAGAGCAGAGGGTATTCCCTTCCTTGTGCAAGCCGCAGAAGCAGTTTTAAAGTTGTGAGAAGAGATCAGCTCTGAGCTCTTCTTCCAGCATGAGAGCTTTAAATGTCAGAATACTGACTACTAATTACAGAAATGAAAGTGCTGGCTACCAGTGTGCATTTCCTAAATGTATGATAAACTACTCTCGAAATGTGAGAACCAGCAAATAGGATGTGGTTTTCAGACACAGTTTTGCTAGGGACTCCGTGTAGTTGTTCTAGGCTAGTTTTTGTGTTCAGTTTGAAAATTGTATTATAACACAACACCTAACTGGAAGTCACAAGAGTTGTCATTTAATTTTTTTCTATGTATTTCTACATATAAATACAGTTTTAGCTGAGGTATCATCCATGAGATGTGCTACTACATGCAATTCACACTTCAGTAACACAGGCCTCATGACCACAACATAGAGTTTGGTAGATAAAACTTTAGTCTTAACTTTGAGATGTGAAGGTGGGATATCAGCTGTTGTTGAAAAAAAGTACACACGCTTGCAGCATTCCATGAATGATCCCTGCAGTGCACTGGTCAGTCCAGAATTTGTGGAGTTTCATAAGGGTGAAGACTTGAATTTTCAATGATGCTTTGCAGCTACCTGCCATTGACTGCAGTGGTAATTATGGTCTTAAACACCTCTGAATGTTGAACCCAACTCCTGAGAATGAACCTAAATGTTAATGTGGTAGAAGTTGCTAACTGCTGCCCACACCTTTTTACCCAAATACTCACTTTTGGAGGATGTTTCAAAGGGGGTAAAAATGCTCCAGTTTCAACCACAGCAATTTGTGGGGTTAAAGTGAGCCATGCTGTATGAAATCCTAAAGAATCCCTCTGTGAGTATTTAAATGACATGATCATAATGGCCTTTTGAAGACGTTACATAATTTAAATATAAACATTGCACTAACAGTGCTAAATAGTTTAAATGTGAACATTGCACTTAATGTCATGAGTCTTCAATAAGTTCATGTGACATTCAGATTTCTCTCCCTACCAGGTGGGTTCCTGCTTAAGTTCAGAGTGAGGAGACAGACTGTTCTCTCCCAAACCTGTCACAGCCATTATATAAATGACACATTTTGGCCTTTGCAATATCTTTGAATATTTTATTATTTATAGTAAGTGCTTAAAATCATCTTCTTTCCTTCTGCCACAAGAAAATGAAAACTGGTGCATTTTGATCTCATTTACATGCCACAAATCTAAAATGACATTGCTAACCCCATAACCACTGAATATTTTGCAAAATACCAACTCATGTATTCCAAACAACTTTCCAGTCAACTTAGTGGGGTATTTCTCCCAAGTTAATTCTTGTAAATATAGCATTAACTTGCACCATGATAAATACGTGACATGCATTTTTTTTGGACCATGTATTGAATTGAGCAATATGTACAATGATCTCTTTCTGTTATGTGTGCTGTGTGTGTAAATATTGACTTCTTGTTGTTGGTGTTGTTTAAGCAGCAATTTGCACGATGCAGACATTGATCAGCCTGCATTTGGTAGTGATATTGAAGATAAATTTGGATTCAAGCTTAGAGGTTAAGCAGATTAGCTTTCAACATTTTGCTTAAGGTCAAAGGTAGCTCTACTTGCAGAGTTTTCTATATGATATATCGCACATATTGACTTCCACAATATTCTGCTGCTGGGACATTCACAATTCAATGGAATGGGCTTTATTCTCTCTGCAACAAAAAAGA
This sequence comes from Anser cygnoides, assembly GCF_040182565.1. NCBI lineage: Eukaryota > Metazoa > Chordata > Aves > Anseriformes > Anatidae > Anser > Anser cygnoides. The sequence continues at coordinate 16,002,230 of NC_089875.1, forward strand.
ATCAGAAAATCCATGGATAATATTTCAGTTAATACTGCAGTAAGATGATATGTTACCAGATGATTTTTTCTGCCCTTGTCAGTGTAGATTTTATTTTTTGGTGGTTTTGTTTTGGGAGTAGGTCATACCAGCTGATGTAGCTGCTTGTATTAAGTTCGCTCACTACCATCAGCTGCAGGAGAATGGTGTTTTTTTTTTTTCTTTTCTTCCCTTACTTTTTTTTTTTTTTTGAGGTGATTTGTGGTCAAAACTAGAAAATGGTAATTTTTTTATAATGCTTTTACCAATGTAATGTTCTAATTACCTGATCTCTTAGTGTTTCTTTTTGATTTTTGCAGTGTGAGAAACTAAACTAATATATATATATATATAAATAAATTACAATCTCTGGTAGTTTCTTGAAGCAGAAGCTGTATTGATTAATAATCATGAAAGTTCTCAGACCAGCATGGGCAACATTTTCTTTCTCTTGAGATGAGTTTTGCAGATCAGCAGATAATGGCTGTACTCTTGGTAGTAAGTGTTTGCCAGTGAAGGATGAATCTTACAATTTCTGTACCTTTGAGAAGCAGGTATTGCCTTCAAATCATTATGTTTTTATGCAAATTTGAATTAACCCAATGAAGCAGAAGAATTTCTATATAGTGACATGATAGGTTATGTATAAAGTTTATTCAGCTCCTGTATCTGGGAAACAACCTTTTCTCATACAGACAATAACTTTTGATGTTGGCTTCTATGTAAATTGTAATATGAATCAAAAGAAAAATCTAAATGTTTTGTTGTAATATCATGTGTTCTGCAAGGTACAGAATGCCCTCAAATTCCATTGTCTCCACCTGAGATTTAAGCTTGTACATGGTGTGACATAGTCTTGAATTTGAAATAAGACTTGATGATTCCAGGAAAAGTTACATATTTTTGTCCATGTTAGATGACTGTTTTATTTCTTTGGCAAACAGGAGAGCTATTAGTGAATTATGTGGATCATCAAAAGTGAGTGTCACTAAAACTAATTCCCATGTCAATGTTGGAACGAACATTTGACATACATGAATTCTAGCAAAACCAGAAACTATTTTGCTTCCTTTGTAACTCTTTTCCTTAGGGATGACTATTGCAATCCATTCATAATATAGATTATTTTTTTTTATGGTCTGTTTTCACTCTGGGTTGTAAAGTCACCCTCTTACAACCCCAAGCAATTCTGCAATTCAAACAAATCAAGTGGCTAGGTTTGAGAGCTGGATGCCAGAGCCTAAAAAAAACCACAAAAAACAAAACACCAGTCTCCCACATGTATTCCTGGCTTAACTTAACTTCCACAAAGCATGGTTGTTGTTGCAGTGATGAGTTTTATGTGCCCATCCAGGAAGAAAAGATAAAAGGAATATAAAATAAACGTATTATACAGATATGCATGCTGTGTTGGAAGGGATTACTCTATGTGTCCTCTTTGTGTCAAACCTTTTCCAGTCTGTCACAGTATCATGTGTGGAAGAGATTAATTTTTAAATCATTGTCCTGTTGTCTCAAGAACAGGGACATATGCTGTTGTCCTACTTTAATGTAGTAAGCTATTTCATCATTAAAAATATTTCCTGTCCCATAATTGCCAAAGATTTATTCTAGACCTATTCCAAGTCAAATAGATTGCACTGAAGGATTTGCCAAAACATACTGAAAATGATCATTCAGATTACTGTACAGTGTTTAAAAAGAAAAGATAAAATAGATACTTTCAAAGATAGTCTTAAGCTTTGAGGTTCATTAACAATCCTTGTTGGATATAAACAAAAAGTTAGGTTGAAAGCATTACTTAACTACACAAACAATTCTAAAACTACAAACATCACACCCTTTAGTAAAAGTCTGATTTTGAGGAAGTCATTTAAAATAACTGTTTAATAAATATTTCTAACATTAAGTTACTAAAAACATTGTGCTTGAAATAATATTCATATCAACACAATATTATTTTTCTTTCAAGCAAAGACATTGTTTGTATGTCATTCATGAGAAATGTGAAATCAAATTCAAAATACTAATCTGTATTTGCATTTTGACTGAGCTTTTGTTGCTATTAGGTTTCTTGCCTGAAAAAAAAAATAAATTAAAAAAAAAAAAAATCCGTGATGACTTACAGGTAAGTTACTTACAGTAAGTTATTGTACTTATTTAAAATTTTATACTGAGATTACAAGTTTTTGTGCTTTAAATTTGTTTTGGTTTTCTTTTGTTAAATAGTACAGACCATCAGTTTTACTGGAAAAAGAAAGGTGGCACTAGGAGAAGAATTTCAAAGATGTTAAGACATTAAGGAAATAACTGAGTCCAGAGCTGACTGATTTCCTGTTACTCACTCTAGTTTTGAGAGGCATAAGTTACACAAACAAACCATAACATTTTCAAAAAGTGTTTTCATTAATTCTGCATGAATATTACAGATGTTTTATATTCTCTTCTAAATTTCTGTGTGTTTGAGCATAAATTAAAGCTTAATATTATTAAGCTTAACAGCCTATAATGTTGTAAAAGACTGTGGGAGTAGTTCTTTTCAGGGTCTTCTTACCTCTTGTTGCCCCCTGTAGCTTCTCTTCAAAAGAGCCTTCTTCTGCCACCCATTTTTGTGCAGCTGCCAAAGAGATATTCCTTTATTTTCCTTTAGTTACATAACAGACTGGCAATGGACAGGTTATTTCAGAAGCAATCAGAATTGTTTAAAGCTACTTTGAATTTGAGTTGTTTTTGTTGTTGTTTGTTTTGCTAAATCGTTAGTTTTTATACTGGTACGGGGAAGCAGGATTTTTTTTTTTTCTCTGTGAAAAACATGAACATTCCTTTTCTCATTTTCATCATCAGCAACAACAAATTTCAAAACCTTAAAAAAAAAAAAAAAAGACAGATATTTGAACTTCTGGTAATGTTATGAAATGATTGCAGTGGTTAGAGAAGATGTTTAGCTGTTTGAAATTCTCTTCAAGGTTATTTGTTTTCTTTATATGACCATTTTATATTTCCACATCATGTTAGTATCAAAATTTGTTCCGTATTGCCTTTCCATCCAGAAGTTCTTCTGAACAGCAGGTGTTGGAGTAGAAAGACCATTGACACTCAGAGCTTAGGATCACATTGTTTATCATTATGATATTAGTGTGTTTTAGGATTTTCCCCTATATGCGTTTCTTGGGGAGGTTTTCTCATAGAAAACTGCTGCTATCAGTTTGTACAGACGTCCACAGAAAAAGAAAGTGGAATATATGTTAACCTGCAAACTCCATTTTGTCCATAAGTTTAGCCTTTGCCTTCCTGCTTTCTTGCTTCGTCAATCACATAACACACTGTGTACAAGAGTTACCCTGTGGTTTCTCTAACGCCTTTTATCTGGCAAGGATCTTCCTCCTGGAGTGATGTTGCACAGGCAGGAGGTACTTTTGGTTTTGCTGTGCACTTGAAGTTCTTCTGTGCCAGGTTTAGTGCTGGAGTATGAGCTGCTGCCATCCATGCTTTAAAACAAGAGGGAAATAACTCAGGCAAGATTTTAGCAAGGTAATTCTCAGTCAAGCTATGTTGGGGATAGACCGCATTGTACCCAGTGTTAGAGCTGCCCTGGACTTGTAAACACAGACCTTCCTTAAGACAAGACATTTAGAATCATAGAATCATTAAGGTTGGAAAAGACCTCCTAGATCATCCGGTCCAACTATCCCCCTACCACCAATATCACCCAATAAACCATGTCCCTAAGCACCATGTCCAGCCTTTCCTTGAACACCCCCAGGGACAATGACTCCACCACTTCCCTGGGTAACCCATTCCAATGCCTGGCTGCTCTTTCTGAGAAGATATGTCTTATTTTCCAACATAACCTCACCTGGTGCAGCGTGAGGCCATTCCCTCTAGTCCTATCACTAGTTATCTGCAAGAAGAGGCTGACCCCCAGCTCCTCACTCAGAAGAAAGAGTCAGTGTACTAGAGTTACAAGGGTCAGGGTCTCTATGTAACAGGGTGAAGGGCAAGAAGATGTGCAGAGGAAATATGCAAGGAAGGCTAAAGAAAGTGAGTCTTATTACTTGCATAAGTAAAGAGGATGGAACTAAAAGATCTTAACGATCTTCCAACCCAAGCCATTCTGTGATTCTATGAATTTAATATGAAGAGTTGAAGCAGACTGGGATCTAGTACAGCTGCCTGGGGAGTGTCTAGCCAAAGGAGAGCTCTGGAAAGACAGTGAGAATAAGATTAATATTGACATTTTTCTATGAATAGAAAAGGAAGCAGGTGCTTCTAATTGTTTCGCATAATACATTCAAAACATATGCTTGATAACTACGGAGAACATTTGCCAGAGTGTTTACAGAATAATAAGCAGAACAATTAGAATAACAGATCATTTTGTGTCCCTGGAACTGTTCCTCTTTCCCCCACATCCCCTTTCCTTAGCTTTCCTGTGTATTCTTTTTTTTCCTATTCTTAAAGCCTTTTCAGAGTGTTGCTCTTCTGGTAGCTTGGGCTGATTTTAAATTCCTCATCAAGCTGTTTTATTCTCATTGACAAGATATATTGTATACCTCTGTGTCTGATCCACTGATAACAAAGCCCTGTGAATTTTTGGGTTTGAGTTTGAGCCTACTCCAAGGATGGTTTTCTTCTAAACTACCCATCATTACATTGAATAATCTGAAGGCAGAAACCTCTAAAGCAGTCTGACACCAGCCTTCTCACACTTCCCTCTTTCTGGCTTCTCTCCTTTTTTTACTTATCTTCTCTAATCTGTATTTTACCAAACACAGAGCCAGAGGAAAGTCAGATTGTCTCTGGACCAGTGTGGACCAGTCCACAGTATCCCTGACTGCTTAACATGTGAAGTGAGGATTTCAGCAGAGTTCAGCTTTGGTGTGAGATGGATGGCAAGAAGTTACACATTGAATATCACTGTAGACATACTCTAATTACTTCTGCCTTGACTACAGATTTTCACTTTTTTGGCATAAGTCACATCCCGTGACAGCAGAGACTTAATAAGGTTCTGGCTCTGGCTCATTCACCAGACAGATATGAAATTAAATTAATTAATAAAAAAACAATGTGTTGATTTTTGGTGATGGTTTTAGATAATGATTTCTTTCAGCAACTGAAAAAGGTAACTTTTAAGGAATTCCCATATGCAATTGATTAATTGAACTGGATAATTTTATATAATTTTATTTTATGGAATTCAGTTAATTGAGATTACTATTTGGAATATAAACAAATTTTTAAAATGGTAAGAAATGATGCAGAATCTTTCCAGTTCTATTATACTTATGTGCAACACGAAAACTCTGTTGCATGAAAACCTAGTTTGTGGGGGGAGGATAAAGTGAAATAAAACGAGCTAACATTCCTATATCCCTCGCTCAAATCTGATGAAGCACTAATATAAAAGAAGTTAAAATTTGGAGAAAGAGCTATAGGACTTAGTGTGGACTTCATATTATAGGACCTCGCATTAGTGTGAAGGCTGTAATTGGTATAGGGTTCAGGATTCATCTGTGGCTGATGCTGTAGTATAAAAGTCATTCCACTGATCATAGGAGATCCCTGACACTATCTCAGTGGGTTTTTGTTTGTTTGTTTGTTTGCTTGCTTGCTTTTATGACTGACCTGCACTTTTGAAATACCAGTCCAAATACCTGGATATTTAGGACAATCAGCAGCTTTCTATAAGGAGAGTTTATGAAAAGGAAGAAAAAGCTTGATGTGACTAAAGATCACTTTAATAACAATATCTTCACTTCATCTCACACATCTGATAGCAGATGTGCTGTTTGTTTCTCTCTACTAAATGATGTGATGAAGCAGTCAGGTAAAAGGAGGAGAACTTTGCTTTTCATTTTACTTTAGATACATCAAAAAAAAAAAGTGTTATATTGGTAGAGTAAAAGTATGTTGTATTATAGGACTAGTTTTTAGTTGGATGGGGCATATTAACTCTCCTTTAACCCCTCAATTGACAGACACAGGCTCAAGTTTGCCATGGCAAAGCTATAACTGTAATACAGTGATATTCACAGTTTTAAAGTCTATTCAGATAGTGTGGAAGATCAGAATTAATTCAAAATGACATGTTTTGTTTGTCCATGAAAATCTACAAGATCCTTGAGGATGGAACTGCAGAAAGAAGCCAGACTTCAGCAGTTCTAGAAGAGCTTGAGTTACAATGTTTTCATGAATGCTACAGCGAAGCAGACACTTTAAAAATGTGTTTTATTTTTTTAATTTAAAAAAAAAAAAAAGGAAGCAATCTTTGCAACTCTTCTTTGCATTCTTTCATTATTCTCAAACCAAACATAACAAAAAGCTAGGAAAATATGTTGTAACCTGATAGGAATGAATTTTTGAAACACTGCACAAATTCATGCTTGCCCTCATGTAATACGAATGCAGTACATTTTAGAGCAATGAAACTTTTGTTTGTAATTTCAGATTAGTAGAATAAGGTAACATTTTTTGCTGTTAATTTGGATATTCAATATTACTTACCTTGGGCAGTTTTTTCTAATTTTTAGATTTTAATTTTACTTATCCTAGGCAGAGCTAAGATTCTCTGAGTGACGTAGTTACATTGCCAGACCTTAGTGAAGTGAAACACTATAGTATTGCTGTTTATTTTTTTCATATAATTTTTACTAAAGTCATCGAAATATTACTGCAGCTGTTTCATAGCTGAGAAACTGACAGCCACATTCCCATTTAACTTATTCTGAATGTACATTATATTGGGATTCTTTGTTTTTTTTAATTAGTATCATTTTCATACAGGAGGAGTAAACATGAAACCTAGAGAGAATGCTAACAGTTTCTATTTCCAGTAGCAAAAAGGTATACATAAGTATGACAAGATTCATCCACTTCCTCTGGAACAAATATTTTTTATTGTCAGGATGGCTGATATTGAAATAATAATAAGTTTTCCTTTGATGCAATGTCAGGAAGAAGCCATAAAATAATAACACATGAAAAATATGCTGGTAATGACCCTATAGTCTACAAAAACTTCAGTAAGTAATCTTGTAATAGAATAATCAGCAGGAGAGACACGTTAAGAGCTTATTCTGGTTTAGAAAGGAAGCCATTTTTCTTTCAGTATTCACTATATGTTTGACAATAAGTGATGTGACCTTTATTGCAGCATTTTTAGATATTTACATAATTATTTGAAATGTGATTGCTCAAAAAGAAAGGAAGCCACATTAATCTATGCAGAAAACTGTTCCATCAGGCTTCCTATTTATTATTATTATTATTATTATTATTATCATTATCATTATTTTGTAAGACATACTAATCTCAAGATTTTGCAACAGAATAACTATGCTTGTGTGAAACTTCTTTATGTCATATATCTTTTCTATTTCATTCCATAAAGTCTTGTATATTCTAAGTGCCTCTTTATTTGAAATTTACAGCATCATTTTCAATTCAAAACATAAACAAATGCTTGCTCTTCAAGGCCCAGCACCATCTTCATGTAAAATACTTGATTTACAAATTAAACCCTGACTTGGTAGATCAGATCAAAAAAGCAGAATATACCATGCACCCAGGTCTGCTCTACTGTTGGAAATTGGTGGGTGAAAGACATAGAATTCTGCCTTATTTTGAATTTTATGCTTATTTTGCAATCCATTTCTGCTGGATTTCTCTCTGGCTTATTTTCCTGGATCACTAACCTATGCAAGTGGAGAGAATTACATGGCTCAGGTTTTATGCATCCTGTTAGTTCTCCAGTCTTGCTATTTCTTTCTAAAGTACAAGAAAAAGCAAGAGAAATTCAACTGTTCTTGAAGAAGTCCTCTAAACCAAGTGAATCTAATGTACTAAATTTAGTTGCAGATGGGAGGGAATGAAGGACTAAATGAAGAGAGCTTCATTCACGCTCTTGAAACACAGAATGGAAAAACTACATTTTTTTGCTGTTGAAAAGGAGAAAGTTATTCTTGCTGCAAAAAGCAAAGTATCTCGCTGTTTACATGCATTTGTCCAGGGGACATTCTAGTGATATGGTCTTATATTTAAAGAAACTTTTCTATCAGATTTACTTTTTGGTTCAGTCCAGTAGAAAAGGAGAAAAATAGGAAAAAATAGGAAAAATAGGAAAAAATAGGCTTTTTCTTCTTTCATAGGCGAGATGATCATGCCCCTGCATATCCCACAGCCTCTCATCTTCTAGAGAGTATATATTCAGTTTATTCAAATGGTCATTGTTACACTGCCTTCTGTAGCATTGTACTGATTCCCACCAGCCTGTTCCTAGGAGTAGTAGAATGATGTCAGATGGTTACTTGATATGTATGTGCCCATGTTATACAGTTACCACAGAGCATTCCTTGCTTTCTACCTCTACATCTTTGTCTTCACATTTCCAATAAAGCCATCTCTAATTTTCCAGTCTCCATGAACAATCTCTAATATATAAAGGTGTATTATGGATTACATGCAGCCTTGAGTAGAATTGGCTTAATGTTAATTCCAAATTTATTTCTCCTTGTATATGTCTCTAAGGATGGTATCTGCAGAGGATAGAGGGATTTTTAACACTGTATTTCAGGACCTTGGTTCTGCTTTGTTAACTCCAAAGTTGTGTGATATATGACAAAGACTGAAAGCCATTAGAGCCCCACATTCAGTTGACAGTACCATTTTACACAGCAGTATATTGCCTGCATGTTATATTTCAGGAGAGTAGAAAGCATCATTGATTTTAACTTGATTTTTCTTTCATTCACCTAGCGAATAGGCCTTGTGAAAAAAAAAAAAATCTCTCAGTTTTACCCCAAATTCTTTTCTTTACATGTTAAAGATGTAGGCCCAAAATATAGCCCTTTGTGAAAAATGAATCCAGAGTAGAATTATAGCCTGAATGAATTTTTCCTACTTTTTTTTTAAAAAATATTTAAGTTTAAAAACATATATATTCTGTCTTCTGACACTGTTGAAATGTTTAAGACAGCAGTATTTCACTACTTCATGAGGACTGTGGAATATAACTTGTATCAGTTAGATCAACACTATTAAGAAAGTGGCTATTTTGCCCGTTTATTTTGTGTCCAGAGGCCATGATAATTCTACAATTTTCATGGTTGCTTTATTATTTAATGCTAGATCACTTTGAAGAATAGATGGATCTATTGACATTTATAACAAGGTAAGCACAAAAATACTTTGCTTGACTAGCAAAGGATTTTCCATCTCATTAGAGGTCTCTGAACACACAGATAAGTAAAATGAAAATGACAAAAAAAAAAAATCCCTCTTAGGTCTTCTCTAACCACTGGACTCCTTCGTGTTTTTTTTTCCATTTGCTTTGTAAGCCTAGCTGTTCCTCATTTACTTTTCTTCCAAGTGTCAAAGACTATAAAGTTTCTCTAAATCCTACCTTTAAAAGTGCTCTGCATTAGCAGGCATGTAAACAGTTACTTATACCAGTGCCATTAATCCCATCTTCTTTAACAAAAAGAATTAGGAACTGTATAATCTATGATGTCAGGCTGTCTTCTAGAATAGCATAGATTTTCATCCAGTTATTTTTGTATTGAACACATATCCTTCTATCTACATGATGTCCATGATTCAGACAAGACATCTTGTCCTTATTAAAACAGCTTAGAGGTGGATGATATTCTTTCCTTGGTATTTGCTTCCAGTGGTTAATCATCCTCATTGTCTGCGTATGTAATTTCTCTTTTGAAATTGTCTGAGAGTTCAAGTTGTTGTCTTTTTTGTAATTGGCACTGTTTCAGTGCGGTAACTTGTATAAGACCTATCACCTTTAAATTGTCCTTTGAGCCAAATAGTTTTAAGTCCATTAAGGCCCTCTTTACACAGACTCTTTCTTCAGACCGGAAATCTTTTGGACCCCAACATTTCTTATTTAATAGCCTTCCTAAAGTATGTTTAAAATGAAATTGTATTTTAAAAAGAAGTTCAAGTATCATTCTTAACAGTGCTGCGTGCCATCATGAAAGAAACATCTTCTCCAGCTTGCTATTCTCTCTTGAACTGTGGAAAGTTCATGTTAATCCTCTCAACCTGAGCATCACCCTGCAAACTGTTTTCCTTTTTTTTTTTTAATCTTCTGTGATTCCTGTACCCTTTATGCATTACAACACTTCACAGAAATGTAGTGAAGCAATTTGAAACCTCTGAGGAGGAGATGCTTGGATGAAGATATAGATGGGAAAGGGAAAATAAAGAAGAAACAACTGAAATGATACAATCATGTGTATCTATCCCAGGACCAGGTTATTAGAGACTTGGGGAACAGCAATATGGTGAGAGTAAGGTAACTCCATTAAATGATCTGCTACGATCTTTTACTTCTTAGCACTGTATGACTGATTCTGTCAGTGCATTTTGGGGATTTTGTGTGTGTGTGGTTTTTACTCAGGGTATTTGTTCAGGCATTGACTTTTGGTATAAATTAGCTGTATAAATTAATTTTACCTTGTTGTTATATTTTATAATATAACAATATATTATAATATATTATAATATATAATATAATTTATATTTATTTTATTTATATATATTAATATTATAATATTATATATTTATAATATAACAATATATTTTATGTGAAAACACTTGGAGGATCACACATTCAGAAAGTTTTAAATTTGGGCACTATTGTGAAGTTACTGTTTCAACAAATACGCTAGGAAGGGTCAAGGAATTTTGATCATTGATTAAGGGGCAGAAGAGCTGGTTATTCAGTAGACAGAATGTACAAATACAAGTTCTGTGCACAGATGAGCCAATATTTTCTGAGCATTAGGTGTAAAACTTGTTCAGATTCACCAGTCTAATTTGTTCTTTCTTTATTTTGTAGATTTGGAGCCCAGTTTTGATACAGAAGTTACATACGGAGGATTGCCTCAGGTCTCTTATAGCTACCAAGAAACCAAGATGTCTCAGCCACTCTGATAAATTCTTTCTGTGGTTGTGTGGGGCAGCTCACAGAATGTGGATGTTGCATTGAACAGGGGAAAGCATCCAAGGATATCATCCAGGTAAATTTACTACACTGGTGTTACTATGAAATTACATAGTTACATTGCTGCAATGCCTTTTTTTTAATGGGTAAAGAACACCATTTCCTGTGTTTGAACACCATTTCCTGTGTTTTTCCTATTTCTATTCTATTTAAAACTGAGAAACTTAAACTCAGGATATGCAGCTTTCATGACATTATATTTTTCATCAATTTTGTTGTTAGACTTACAGAAAAAAATGTTTAAACATTCATAGTGCTCAGAGAACTAACCATTCTCAAACCTTTTGTAAACTTGAATATTACTGGAGGACTGCTATACATAAAGAATTACTAGTGCTATCTTACTGAGATGATGATACCATAGGAGCATTTTGCTCTCCCTATCAAAACAGCATGATTTTTTTTCTCATGTTGTTGCTGTTTGTTTCTTGTTTTTTCTTTCCAAGCATTTTAATTCACTGACATTTTAACTGACCAGTGCAACAAGAATTCATTTTTATTTTAGCCACTTACTCTTATAAACACTATAGAATCATAGAATCATAGAATATCCTGAGTTGGAAGGGACCCATAAGGATCATCAAGTCCAACTCCTGGCACCGCACAGATCTGCCCAAAAGTTTAGACCATGTGACTAAGTGGACAGTCCAATCTCTTCTTAAATTCAGACAGGCTTGGTGCAGTGACTACTTCACCGGGTAGCCTGTTCCAGTGTGCGACCACCCTCTCGGTGAAGAACCTCTTCCTGATGTCCAGCCTAAACTTCCCCTGCCTCTGCTTAACACCATTCCCGCGGGTCCTGTCACTGGTGATAATGGAGAATAGGTCACCTGCCTCTCCACTCCCCCTCAAGAGGAAGTTGTAGACTGCGATGAGGTCTCCACTCAGCCTCCTCTTCTCCGGGCTGAACAGGCCCAGTGACCTCAGCCGCTCCTCATATGTCTTTCCCTCTAGGCCCTTCACCATCTTCGTCGCCCTCCTCTGGACACTCTCCAACAGTTTAATGTCCTCTTTGTACTGTGGTGCCCAGAACTGCACACAGTACTCGAGGTGAGGCCACACCAGCGCAGTGTAGAGTGGGACAATCACTTCCCTCGACCGACTAGCAATGCCGTGCTTGATGCATCCCAGGATACGGTTGGCCCTCCTGGCTGCCAGGGCACACTGCTGGCTCATATTCAACTTGCTGTCAACCACAACCCCCAGATCCCTCTCTGCGGGGCTGCTCTCCAGCGTCTCGTCGCCCAGTCTGTACGTATAGCCAGGGTTGCCCTGTCCCAGGTGCAGGACCCGGCACTTGCCTTTGTTAAACTTCATGTGGTTGGTGATTGCCCAGCTCTCCAATCTGTCCAGATCTCTCTGCAAGGCCTTTCCACCCTCATCCAAGTCCACAACTCCTCCAAGTTTGGTGTTGTCAGCAAATTTGCTCAAAACACCTTCTAGTCCTACATCCAAATCATTTATAAAAACATTGAAGAGGACTGGCCCTAAAAAGGAACCTTGAGGGACCCCACTAGTGACCATCCGCCAGCCAGATGTGGCCCCATTTACCATAACCCTTTGAGCCCTGCCCATCAGCCAATTGCTCACCCATCGTATGATGTTTTTGTTAAGTTGTATGCTGGACACTTTGTCCAGTAGGATCCTATGGGAAACTGTCAAAAGCTATGCTGAAGTCCAAAAAGATCACATCAGCTAGTTTCCCTTGATCGACTAGATGGGTGATCTTATCATAAAAGGAAATCAAATTTGTTAGGCAGGACCTATACCTCATGAACCCATGTTGGCTGGGACCAATGACTGCATTATCCCCCAGGTGCGCTTCAATAACTTCAAGGATCATCTTCTCCATAATTTTACCAGGCATTGATGTGAGACTGACAGGCCTGTAATTGCTAGGGTCTTCTTTCTTACCCTTCTTGAAAATTGGCACAACATTTGCCAGCTTCCAGTCTACTGGGACCTCTCCAGATTCCCAAGATCATTGAAAAATAATTGAGAGAGGTCCCGCGATTACGTCAGCCAGCTCTTTAAGCACCCTGGAGTGCTATAGGCTGAAGAAAAGCATCTTTCAAAAGCTCTTTGAAAATGGAGATTAAAAGCAACCAAAAAAATACAAACAATTATTGACTTGGGGGTACATTTGAACACATGGGATAGAAAGGCTCATACAAAACTAGTTAGGCAAATGGTTTAGTTTCCACCAACCCCCCAAAAAACAAACAAACAAGCAAACAAACAAACAAAAACACTATAATTAAAACCAATATATCTAAATTTTACAAGTTTCTCTGAAGTTTGTTTCAGAGGACTGATATGTTTTCAGCCATAGGAAGATCTCCACAATGTGATCATTTTAGCTGTCAATGTTCTTGCACATTCTTATTTCCTGTCAACACCTTGATATCACTGTCATGAATCAAGGGCATGTACTGGTGATCATCAGAAAAGCCCCTGTGTTATAGGGGATGTGCAGCTGTCACTTGAGAACATGGAGATTAATGATGGAAGGCTTATTGTTTCAATAACTGGTGGGATAAAAAATATTTGGTAATTTATATATATATATATATTGTGCTTCAGTGAATGGACTTGTTCCTGTTTGAGCTGCAGAACAGTGGAAGTGTGAAAAGAAGATATGTACAAAATAGATACTTGGGTGACTTTATATACACTTTTTTCAAGTCTTCTAGCATAACAGCAGTAAGTTGATGTATGTCTACTGGCTCTATTACATGATAACTACAATCAGATAAGAATGTGCATTGTTGTTTTTTTTTTTTTTCCTAAAGTATAGTTTGCTTAGATTCCACAAAGATCCTTCCCAGAGAACTACATATGTATTTAATCTGAATCAAAGCATTATTCGTTGGCCTGAACTCACAGCACTCTGATGCAGATCAGTTCAAAATGAATCTGGCATGTCCACTGTCCCTCTGCTTCTGCCTAGCTCTTTTCTTTAGACAATATCTTGTCTCAGTGTCTTGTGCTGGAAGGATATTCCCCTGACAGTGTGGTACATGATACTGCACAGATATGTAAGGTCATCACGAAGGGCACATCTGAGCAATAAGCTGTCAAGGAAAGAGTATGGAATTTGCCTCTGAATTCTGAAGGCATCCTGGACACAGTGTCAAGGTGACTCAAAGTCACATGCAGTTTGATCAAGTGTCACAGCATCTTAATTTGACTGAGAGGGATGACATATGAAACGGACTTAATATTTCCAGTTTGACTGTCTTATTGTAGATGTTGGTTCCACAATTTGGTATTTTGACCCTGTTTTTTTCCCCAGTTCAGGGAGAATATCCAATGGAAAGTTCATCGCCTTCAAACTCCCCACATTCTCCCTTGCCTTTCATTTCTTCCATACAGGACATTTTAATACATGGGTAAGTCTGAGTCTGCCCCCCTCCCCCCCCCCCCCCCCCCCGAAAAATCAGCTTTTTATGCATTTCTCTCATCATTAGCCAGACACTGTTGCTGAAGTACAGAACCAATTTCATCCTTGTCAAGTAAAAGTATTCACTGCTTGATTAAAAAGTGGCTCAACATAAAACTTCCTAATGAAACATATAAATTACAACACCAGCCTTACCCTTAGGCTTTAGGCCAAAGCCTCTGTCCACCTTGGAAAATACACTTCCTTCTGCTTTTCCTTTTTTCAGTGTCCTAAAATAATTACTGCTCTCAACAAAGCTGCTCTTTAATTTCAATGCTAGCCATCTAGGCTTTGGGAAATTCCAAAAGAGTTTTAGTCTCAGTCTTCCTGTTTAGAGGTACAGAGCTTGTTGTAGGCACATAGCAATTACATTATTTTGCTTTGCATTACAGGCCACTTTTTTTCTTTTAATGTAATTCTAACAAAAGTTTGAATCACAGAAATCAATATCGTTGCTGTTGATACTGTCAGAAAAGAAGCTGAAGCCTGTGAAGAGGTTGTCAAGGTCCCAGGTTGCTTGTAAACTATATGAAAATGAATATACAATTAATCAAGCTTTTTTTAAAAAATAAGGAAATTAAAAATAAAAAGGCTGTTAAAACTGTACTATAACATTATGCAATACTTTTAATAGAACTTATGATACTCTCTTTTTCTCCTATATATTTCAGTACAGAAGATGGTCTTTGAGACTGAATCAAACAATATATTATTTCTAAGAACTTTTGCCTCTTTTGTATATCCATTGTAGTAAATACATGAGACATTCAAGAAAGAACGTTAACATAATATTATGCTAGCAAAAGAGCATTGGCTATACCCCTTGTATGTTCCCATTTGATCCTGAGTTAAGTCACACAACATTTTTTGTATGGGATCACTACCAGCAAAATTTAGTTACCTAAGGATAAGAAGTAACTCAGACCGTTCCAGAGGAGATCTGGAGCACATAAACAGTGACTATGCAGGTCTCGGGGTTGTAAGGGTGTGTATGGTTTGGTTTGGTTTGGTTTTTTGTTTGTTTTACAAAATCCGAGCCTTGGGAATGTTGAGTTACTTTTCTTTTACAAACCTTGTATATTTGTGTTTCACTGTTTGTATAAAATGGTTAGTGCACAGTCTTCATGCAGGTGTTGCAAAATAAATGAGTGTTCAGGAATTGGTCACAGTGATAGTAATAGAAATTCCTTGAGCAAAGTAATAATTTCATAATAGGATTTTAATAATGTAAAATGAAGAAGGCAGAGGACAACACATTTAGTAAGGGAGATAAAAACTCAAGATGAGGATCTACTCATTAAGTGAGCATACTCTATCCTGTGTGTATCCTTTTATGTTCTGTGAACAAATGCATCTAATTAAAACATGCATGTAATTAGAACATCTGCACATATGTAATGGATATGCTGCAAATAGATGAGATTTAGATTTGAATAGACAATTTCTGCTGTAGTATTTCTTACCTTTTATATGCTTCACTTCCAACCTTGATGCTTATTGAAGTAAAGATTTTCATTTTAACTTGATGGTATGTCTTTTAATAAAGTCTTTGGTCAACAAGTATATCATGTCAGCTGCTCAAAAGAAAAATAAAACTCTCAGATAAGCTTCACAGGTGCTTAGATTGAACAGAATTAAAGCTTGTGTAAAATTATTGACTTGACACAAAAATATTTGTATATGCTCCAGGTTATGTCTTACATTCATGGACACACTCACTTCATAAGAATAACCAGGCTACAAAATGCTCTCAGAGATGTTTTCAGCTTTACTTATACCAAAACTTATGTCTTTGGTGGCTTCATTCAGGTAGCAGTATGCTACAATGCAGTGTAACTACAATGCAGCTGTAACCATTGGTACTGTGAGGTTTCAATGCACTGAAAAACCTTATATTTCACATAGTGTGACATTTGATAGACTATATATACCTCTCTGGGAAAAAATTAAATTAAATTAAAATAAAAGGTTCTATATAAGAACTTGTAAATCAGTAGCATTGACCTTAAATTTTAATGAAATCCAATAAGGTTCAGTGTATAAAGTATAGTGACTTTTTAAGCCACTGCTCTGTGCATGTGGAAAAATAGTATTAGGTCTTTGCTCTGTCTCCATATTTAATAAAGTTTCTGTATTTAATAAAGTTTATGTAAGTAAAAATTTATACAGGAAAATAAACTTATTTTGGAATATGATGGCAAAGCTTCAAAACACATCTTCAGAAGTCAGACCGGAGGAGGATTGTTTATGACTGACTAGAAAGAACATACAAATGAACTATTGCTGATAGGCAAATGGCTTAGCTTGTAAAAAGCAGCATTGTTCTCACTGCAAAGTACTGTAGGAATATTTGCAGGCAACAACATGTGCTTTATGCCTTTACTAGAGCAGGTAATGACCCTGTAGTTGCAATGAATCTCCTGATAGGACAGACTTAAATACTACAGCATGTCCTAGTTTATATAAGAAGCAAGTTCAGAGCACTATAGCTTTGAACCTGTGACTCATTTCCATGGAAAATGTTTCAAGCAGTTGTACATTCAAGCAGTTGTACATAGTCCTTGCCATTGGCCTCCTGTGCTTTCATTGCTGTTTGACGTGTCATTGCCCTTTAGAAAGTGTCCAGACTTAGCTGATCAAAACCAGAAAGAACTCAGAAAGGAAAAATGTCTGAAACAGTTTGCATTTCACAGGTTTTGAATGAGCTCTATCATTTTCCCAGTCTTCAAGAAACTTGACATTTATATTTAAATTAATATTACTACTATTTTTAGGCAAAGAAGAAATATCAGATGGGGTGGTATCTAGTAAATTATTTTTTGGATACTTTTTGGATATTTTGATTTCAGTGTTGGTAAAAAGTAGTGGCAAAATGCTGTGAAAGATTGAATATGTTCTAGTGTTTCATGTTTCTATGGTATCATTTACATAGAATCTATTCCTTTGTAACCTTTAACAATTAAAAGACTTTACCCAATTGGTAGATGAGAGGAGAGTGGTGGACATACATTGTCTACCTAAGCTTCAGCAAAGCTTTTGACACTGTGCCCTTTAAGATCTTCACAAAGAAGTGAATGAATTGTGGGCTTTTTGAGCAGACAGTGAGGTAGACTGAAAGCTGGATGAGTGACTGTCAACATTATTCTCATCCTAAATCCAAAACACAGCACCATATCAACTACTAGGAGGAAAATTAACTCTAACCTAGCTGAAACCAGGATGGTGAGCAGGTTCAGAAGATGGTGATCAGTGGTATGAAGTCTTGTTGGAGGCCTGAAATTAGCAGTCTACCCCAGGGTCAAGGCTGGAGCTACTGGAGAAAGTCCAGCAAATGACACAAGGATGACAAAGAGACTGAATTGTCTATTGTACAGATTTAGAGAACTGGGACCATTTAGCCTGGACAAGAGAAAGTCCAGAGGGGGAATCTCATCAGTGTGTACAAATATCTGAAGTGAGAGTGTAAAACAGATGGAGCCAGGCCCTTTCCAGTGGTAGCCAGTGAGAGGACAGAGGTAATGGACACATACCATAACACTGATTGCTCCATCTGAACATTAGGAAATGCTTCTTTTCTGTGAGGTTGACTGAGCTCTAGACCAGGTTGCCCAGAAAGGCTGTAGATTCTCCACTCTTGAGGATATTTAGAACCTACTTCAGCATGGTCCTGGACAACCAAATGTAGCTAGCCTTGATTGAGCAGGGAGGGTTGGGCAAGATGACCTTCAGAGATCCCTTCCAACCTCAATTATGCAGTGTTTTCCTGTGATTCAGGAGTGAAAAATTCCACTAGAACTTGTGTACAGCCGTTCCACATTACAGGGAAAGAATAAAAATAACACTTAGAAGTTCTGTAATCTACAAATGCGCTCACAGCATTTCAGCTGATGTCAGGCAGATTCAAACCCAGGCACAGAAATTCATGGGAAGAGGCTGGCACAGATGAAGTTAAATCTGTATTTTCATATTGCTGCCTCTTTAAAAAGCACTTTTGCTTTGAATTTCATGCAAGGTTTCACTCAACCTTTGGAGGAGATGATGTTTTCCATTAAAATGCTGCTAATTACAATTGTAACTCCCATGGTTACTTAGCAGAATATTGCAGCCTTTATGCCAAACAAATGCTTTCCATCCAGCAGAGAAGTCCAAAAGGGTGATATAAAAAAAAAAAAATGTTTTTCTGTTTCTTTAGGAAACAATAATAAAAGAACAATGCATTTACATCCCAACAAAGAAAAGTTTTATCCCTTTATGAATTTTTTAACATCCTCTGAAGTATGAAGGAAATTCTGCCATGTCTGTAATTATTATTATTATTTATTATATTAATTATTTATAATAATAATAATAATAATTAATAATAATAATAATCTAGCTTCATTTGCTTTTAAGTATGGTAAGGAGAAACATATTTAGAACCCAGCCACAAGGCAGTAAAATTGATTTCTGGTTTATCTGGTATAGCTCTGAGTCTCTTGCTGAGCTGGGAAATAATTGATTGCTTGAAGCCTTGTAGCAGTAGTTAAAAATTGATAAATGCTAAAGCAGTCACAGGGTTTTATAGGTTCTAAAGAATTGTGGAGCCTCCATATTTCTTTCTCATCACCAGCTCTAGATCATGAGGTGAAATTTAAAAGATGATTCATCTTAGTCTTAGCAAATTATATTCGGCAACTCAGACCTTTCACTACAGGAAACAAAACAAAACCTTTAGTTACACAGTACTGATTAGTAATGTATGAAGCCAGGTGAGCTTTTTGCTGTTCAACATATGGTTTTAGATCAGCTGATCTGATTACATTGAAAACCAACAAACCTTCTATGTCTGTAGCCATAATTTCTTAAGTCAATGTCTAGGAAATTTATTGGTATTGATTTCTAAGATGTTATCCCATGAAATGAACTGCTGTAAAAATTCCAGATTTAGCTTCTGTTTAGTAAAGAAATGCCAAAAGAATTCAATAACACATTTTTGCCTTTATTAGTGCAGGAAGTTGACTTTTTAAATCAGCTGACTGTTGACTTATGTACTGGGATAAACTTCAACATCTTTATTAAAAAATCTTCCCTCACCCTCTTCCTGATGCTTCATATATCATTAGCAAGAGAAAGAAATCTAAAAGTTGCCCAGGTGCTTGTTTTGGTTGGGAATCTAGGCTTTCATATTAATATAGAGAGATGTCACGTTGGAGAGAGAGAGAGATAAAATTATTTTATTTTACATAATTATGGGTCTCCTGCGCTGAATATAACTTAAAATGTATACTCAGATTAAGCTACTACTTTTGGGGTCCTTGAGACACTCCCAAGCCAATGGTTTATACAATGAAGCTAGCCCCCAAATAACTTCTCTATAATAATTCTCATCATCTGGAGTAATATGTATAAGAAATCTAGGACACAGTGCAACCATGTACAATATAGTTTAGAACTGTGAGCTAAAGACTATGGTTTATTTGCACAGCAACTGCGACTGAATTGCAAGACTTTAAGGTAGTTTGCTAACATAAAGCCCTGAAATGAATTGTAAAATTTATTTTCTCTTCATGTGTACAGAATGAGACTACACAGGAAATTAATCAAAAATAACTTTTTGTTTGTTTGTTTGTTTGTCTTGAAATTATCTACATGCACGTGAGTATGAATTATCACAGCATAATGATGATTTTTTCATATCAGATTACTAAATGTTCATCTTAGTTTCATAGTGAAATGGATAAGCAGTAAGTGAAAGAGACCAATACTGAAGCAAATTTCACTCCAAGTTCCTTAAATGAATAGAAAATACTGCAGGCAACAGATCTCAGACCATGTCTTTTACTTCTCCTTATATTTAGAGGTAGGGCTCAAATTATTTATTTGCTGACTATTTTGCTTAGCGAACAAAACCATGTTAAAGCAATTCTGTAAACTCAGCATGTTGGTAATTCAACATTGCTGGCAACATCTGTGATCAAACTGCAGTTTTCATTTGCAGATCACTGAGACAGGTGATTAGCATCAAAATAGCTTGTTTATTCACAAAAACCCTGTTTATTAAGGCTGTGGGCTTATGCTCATCTTCAAGCGAGAGCACTGCCTGCATGACACAGGCCATAACATTTCACATTGGCAAACCCAATTGCCTTAGGAAGACTGCAGTATGTTGATATTTTTCTTCTCAGTGTTATTAATGTTCTAGAGCATGTCCAGAATATCAGTTAATGTCTTGAAGACTTAAGATATAATTACATAGTGATAAAATTAAATCCTTCTCCTGCATTTGCTGTCTTTCCTCTTCTTCTTTAGGATTAGTTTAGGATTATCTCTACTGCCCTGAGAGAGAAGGAAAAAATGCAGGTAAATACAACCATATTCTGAAGGAGCTTCTTTCTCATGGAAACACAAGGCACTAAATAAACACTAATTGAAATATCCATGGGGAACTGGTGTGTGTATGTGTGTGTGTGTGTGTGTCTGTGTCTGTGTCTGTGTCTCTGTGTGTGTGTGTGTGTGTGTGTGTGTGTATCCACCAGGTTCTCCTTCTCCCTTTTCATCTCCAAATCATTCTGTGGAGATATCTGGAGCACCATCAGAGCTGAGGAACCTGCAAGATCCTTAGCCTGCTCACGTACAAACTTTTCTAATCTACTTAGTGTAAAGTATTACTTTCTCCCCATGCAAATAAGTATATAAGTGTACAAATAAATGTATAAGTGCTTTTCAACAGCTTGACCTAAGAGCAGTATGGTACTACAAGTTACCAAGACTTCAAGGTATTATGATGACTTGCCATTGGAAATTTCTTGCTGAGTAATGTGAACATTGCCTTTAAAAACACATAATATACATTATCAGAATTCTTTACAAAGGGCCAGAGATTTCTTCTTGGACTAGAAGCTAGAATTTGGATGATATGAGATAAAATAACTATGAGATAAAAATGAATAACTTCTTTGATCTTTGCTTGCCCTAATAAAACATTTGTTTGAACAACATTTTAAAGAAAATTTTCTTTAAACAAAAGGAGCTTGAGTTATCAGAAGAATAATGTCTTTTACCCAAATCAATAATTGTGTATGGACAGTGAACTTATCCTAGTAATATGTGGCTCAAATTGAGCAATAAGATTCCTGTGTTTCCAATAGGGTATTTTCAGTTGGATTTGTGTCATATATTTTAAAACTGACCACATTCTATGTCCTTTGTACGGATAGTAGGAGTAGACCTTTTTATAAAGACTCAAAGTTCAGGGCTCACCATCAATCTTCTGTTTTCCTGTTATTACTTTTCTGCAGCTTTTTCAGTGATGAGACACATTCACACACAAATGTTATGTTTAAAAATAAATACTCCACACAATCAGCACTTTGTGCAAACAGTGTACATAGTTCACTTTTCTAATGATATATACCATTAGAAGTAGACAAGTAATAGTGTAGGATGCAAAACAAACAAGCAAACAAAAAAAAATCTTACTGCAGCGATCTCTTGCAGATTAATAAGCAGTTCTAAATAACAATTCTCCCAATTTTTTAAGAGACTAGATTTAAAACTGATAAATTGGTAATTAGCTTGTCCCAAAACCCTCCTGAAAGAAGAGCAGAGAATCATCAATTTTTACTTAAAGCTATGAGGTGTGTCTTTATCCAAAAAGAAATGTGATGAGTCATCACATTTGCACAGTAAATTTCTTTAAATATTTTCCATTTCTACACAGTCCAGATCACTCTGTTGCAGTTAGAATATATTGTCATTATATGTCAAAATATTGTCATATAATACAACAACATCTTTTATTATGGAATCTAATTTTGTTCCATTGAATTTAAATTACTTTTCCTTACTCATCTTTTCTGTAAATTTTATTACAGGCATTTTTCTTTTGATAATTCACAAGCGTCCATAACTTCTGATAATTTTGTATCCAAAGTCAGCAAGATAAATAGGGTGTCCTTAAATAGTTTTAATTGTCTTAATTTTAAAATGCAACTACATATTATGATGAGTTTTTAGCAGCATACAAACAGAAAAACTGATTAATTGATCTTGAAACTAATCTAGCATTAGAAATGAAGATAACCTCTAACAGTGAGATAAAATCCTCAAGTAGCTGTCAAATATTTTCAGACAATATTTAAAAATTAAATTGAGTTTCATTTATTGAGTTTATTCTGATGTAAAAATTCATAATTTAACATACAACTCTTTGAAAACTCCTCATGTTTTATCTGAAAGGGGGGAAAAGTGAAAAAATTAAAGGATTCTGTATGGGTTTGTAGAAGGAGAGCATTGTACTGTGGTTAGATGTCGAGGGTTTGGTAGCAGAGGAGCTGCAGGGGTGGCCTCTATGAGCAGAGCCCAGCAGCTGCCCCATGTCAGATCAGAGCCAGCTCCAGACAGCTCCAAAAGGGACCCACTGCTGGCCAGAGCTGAGCCAGTGAGTGACGTTGGCTGGGGCTCTGGGAGAGCAGATTGAAGAAAAGGGAAAATACTGCTATGCTACAGCAGCTGGGAGAGGGGAGTGAGAACCAGCCCTGCAGGCCCCAAGGTCAGTGCAGAAGGAGGGCAGGAGGTGTTCCAGGCACGGAGCAGCAGTTCCCCTGCGGCCTGTGGAGAGGGCCGTAGTGGAGCAGGTTGTCCCCCTGCTCCTTCCCCCCTATTTATAAGATTATTATAGAGGCTTATCTGTTAGTTTTATAATAGCAGGACCAATAACAACTGTATCTTGTATTTAGTTAGCATTTAGGGCTTTAATTAAGCTAACTAATTCTTTCTTCATATATACAGGGAGTTCCTTTTTGCCCATAACATTCATTTCAGTGTAATACTACAGTCAGCAATGAGGAGGTATTATGTACAAAGTCTGCCTGTAGGGATAAAATCAGTAGAGAGCTTACTCTCAGAGCTGTGCAAATACAAGCCTGCAACATCAGATAAATAATTACTTTGGTGTGGTATTGGGCCTGAACTGATAACCCTGTTTGCAAGACCAGGTGTATCAGGACACCCACAGCAACATGCTCATCTGGTACAGCTTTGTATCTGATGCTTTTCTAGTAGTTTGGGATGTAGCAGGATCCTCTGGTCTGCCAGCACCCATCTCTAGAGATGTTCCCTTCCACACTTAGGACCATTTGCAAAAGTGCCCTAAGCGCCATGTCTTGAACTCATTCCATGCAGCTGAGTGCCTTGGCTGGGAGTATAGCTGCATTGAGAGGTTCTTGTTTCTTGCCAATATAGGGTTCCTGAAGCAACCAAGATTGATTTCTTTACCTTGGTTAGGTGCTATGGGCAGGGGGATCGGATCTGCCAATACTCTGGAAAACTCATAACCACCTCAGTTGCTTGCCTTAATTCCTTTTAGAAATAGTATGAGGTACCTTAAGTCAGATAAGCTCTTAAATCATTATGACAGTTTAAAACTGGACCAAATAATTTGGAAAAGCAAGACTATCTGTATGAAATTGTATAAAATATTTAACTGATCTGAATAAAGACAACTTTCTCCTCAAGGCATTATCTGTTTTTAAAAGCTAAGAACTTTTGTCCAAGACAGTGAGATAGAGGTGATAGAGGTGTCCCCTTTTTTTTTTTTTTTAATTGTAGCATTAAAATAGACATTAGGTTTCTACCTAGGATTTGTGACTTCCTTTGTATGTTTGGGCCATAATTCACAGTCCTGCGAGAAGGCCCTTCGAGGTCATAAAGATTGCAGGTGGGCTCCATCTCTATAACGCTTAGAAATGAAAAAAAAAAAAAAAAAAAAAAAAAATTTTAAGTAAATATGACTGTTCCACAAATAGTGAAGATAATGTCAATATCTTTTTATGGGCTGTTAGATTTTTCTTTGGATTCAACATTTTTATTGCTGCTGCCTGTTAGTGCTGAAAAAATGAAATATAGAAGTAATCCTAAAACATTGGAGTTTGGGAGAATGGCCACATTGGTAATTACCCATAAGCCTTCACAACACAGCAAGGAATGTTTCTGATTTATTTTTATTGCTCAGAAAAATCTAGAATCCAGTACAATATGGCATGCCCTGATATTATCTTTACCTCAGCAACCTTACTGAAGCTTAACTTAATGAAGTAATAAATTCAGAAATGTGTTTCTGCATGCATTTGTTTCATAGATTTATTATAGATAAATCCACTTATAAAATGCATCGGGATGAAAAGTCTACACTGCAAAAACTTCCTAAATACTGATGCATGCATTACAGTCTCCATTTCCAATAATACATAGAAGGTAGAACATTTAGTTTAATGATGATGAACAGAGGCTAGACACAGACTGACTGCTGTACAATACGTCAGTATGGTTAATATGATTCTTAATAAGTGATAAAAGGAAAA
Source organism: Anser cygnoides (assembly GCF_040182565.1). NCBI lineage: Eukaryota > Metazoa > Chordata > Aves > Anseriformes > Anatidae > Anser > Anser cygnoides. The sequence goes on from NC_089875.1 coordinate 16,027,050, forward strand.
GAATATTCCCTATATATAACATAAATAATTTCACATTTATATAATGTATTTGCTCTTTTTTTTTTTTTTTGTATTTAACCTATATGGAAACTATAGACTTAAAAGCACTTAGGCGAATCTAGTTATAAGGATATATGAATAGTCTTGATCCTTATGAGTCTGATCCAGTTCTCACAAGCATATTTTCTTTTTTTTTTTTTAAAACACAGATATGCTTATAACATAAGAAGAAAAAAAATCAAAGCTTCTAATCTTCAGCTTTCAACCTTTAAGTTAAAAACGTAAGCAGACATTTAACAATGATCATATCTCTGAGAAACTCTACCAGTGAAGCCAGTACAATATCTAGCAAAATTTTACTCATCACCATGAGGTGTTGATGTTTGCAAGAGGAAACAACACAAGGTCTATCAAATTAATTTTAAATCAGTGTTACCTGAACTTGCAGTAAGAGTTAGAGACAATACAGAAATGGCTTTTGCCATGTTTAGGAACATCTGATTCCATCCCCTTCAGGGTTTTTTGTTTGTTTGTTTGTTTGTTTAGTGTCTTGTTGTTGGTAGGGGGGGGGTTGTTTGTTTTTAAGAAACTGTTTCAAATATACTGGAATGACCCTGTATGTGTGGTGCTTCAGTATATGTAATTTGAAAGACCTTACTTTTGGATGACAATGAAAAATAAAGTATTTAATATGGCTTCAGGTAAACCTTATTATTTAGCTACATTCCTTCTCAAGCCATGTTTCCAGAAAGATATATTTCCCATGGCGGCCTTTATTGAGACATATCAGAGAACTTGGTGAGGTTGGTGACTGTAGTAGGTTCTGCCTCTTATGTAAAGACAGCCTGGCCTGAATAGGAACTATATTGTAAGAACATTGTATTCTCTTGAGACATTAGGGCTGCACAGGTGTATGTAGAAATCCATGTTAATTCACTTGAAAAGTTTTATATCTATCTGAGGTAGGAATTAAATATTTTCAACCCAATTGAAATTAAGTTTTGACAATTTTATTGAATTGCACTGAAAGCAATAAGTATCTGCAAAACACAATTTAGTCAAATCCGTATTTTTGAGAGGAAAAGTGTTTTAACAAGAAAACTTTCCACTAGTTCTCTCCTTTATAAATATACTGCCTACACTCCATAGTTGCCCACTGCTTATGATGCTAAGCACATAAAGAAATTATAGGCAGTTTCAACAGTATTCATTCAGTAGTGCAGTGGATCTCATTTCTGATTTACAGTTTAGATAACACCAGAAAGGAAGATCAGATATTATCTCTGGATTTGTACAAGTTGAAGAAACCTGTAAATATCTACTTGTCTTATAAATGCATTCCATTTGAAATCTCCTATAAAATCAGGTATTTGTATGCATATGTTTGAACAGGTACATACTTTAATATGCCCATGGACCTTTGAGCTGCACTTTCAACACAGCTGTGCATGCATATACCTCTTAAAAAGTATATGAATACATGAATAGTAACCTCTATCAAGATATATTATGGAGGTGCACAAGATACCTTGAAAATATAACTGCAAATGAGAGTTTCAAAATGGAGCATGGTTTGCCTATACCAACATGGTTTGCAAACCCCATGGTTTGCCTATACCAACATGGTTTGCCAAGCCCATGGTTTGCCTGTACCAACTATATGGCTTTAGCATGTAAAGCACATCATTTAGCTCTATCTACTACAAAGAGCAACTCATTTTCATAAAAACAATAATTTAATTAATTTAAGATCACATTTTTTCTTCTCTATCCCCTCCCACATTAAATTTGAACTGTAGATTTGTTGAAAAATACAGTATTTGACAGAGGAAATCATATATGTCATTCTTATCACAGAGGTAAATTCTGTACATCAGCCTTGTTCTAGAGAACTTAAATCTTTGCAATAAACATCTTTGTAGATACTGTTTTATTTCCTTACTTTCCATATATAATTTTATATGAAAGCTTCTTGTGCATATTTACTATAATAAATATACAATGCAGCTGGTATGTACAAATATTGAAGTGATCTTGAAATTAAATACTTAAAATACCAAAACATAGCTGGCTGTTGAATATTGAGAAAATATCTTAGCTTTGGTGTTTGTTGATATTTTGTACACTTTATAGTGAAATATTATTAACACCTCTCTTTTCATTTTATTTTTCCTCAGGATAAATTGACACATACCTCATATTCAGCTTTGGTATTTTATTCACATTATCACATGTGCAGGACATAAAGAGACATTCCATCTGTATGGTTACTTTCTCTGACATGGCTGCGGAGAGTACCTGAGAATGCTTCTTATACCAATTATATAAACTATTTCTTTTTATCACACTAAATCATCTGCAGCCATTTGTGTTTGTCATGCTAGAAATGCAGCTGCTGCCAAGGCTGGAGGAATCTGAAGTACAACGGGGAAAGCGATTGATTGGCATTTGCAGGAAGGGCCATTTGTCAGAATGCTTACATGAGCACTGCTTGTTCTCCAACATGCTAATGACAGCTGTGACACTGCCTTTCTAGGGTGTGAGAAACAAACTACAGTGTGCAAGTGACACGTTGACTGTGTTTTTTGATGGAAAGAAAGTAGGTCTTGTAACTTGCCTTCTCTACCATCACTACAAGCATGCAAATTCCAGTACTGACAGCTACTGCTGACAGATGAGTGGCTCTGCGCTGCACAGGGAATAAGACATCACAACTTGACCAGAAGTCAGCTGAAGAGATATAAGTGAAAAGACAAGTGGAAGTGGGTGCCATTCCAAAACCAACATTTACTGCACTAGATATAAGAAATCATGTCTTACATGGAGGGTTTAGCAAACCTTCCAGATGCTTTGAGTGAATTCTAGTCGTATTTAAAACATGACCTTTCAATCTTCTCCAGCACCACAGCTGATTTCACACATCATGAAATGTCTGGAAATGATTATCAGTGTCTTCTGTTTTCAAGGCTTCATTGTAAGGAAATACGAATACCTCAATTAGGAATTATAGAATCATTCAGGCTGGAAAAGACCTCTAGGATCATCTAATCCAACCTAGAAATGAGGAGCAAACCTCATTGCTGGACCTAAACCATGGTGTGAAAAGCTCTGATGCTAATGCAAGGTGCCACCTAAGAAGGTCTCCAACATCAGAAGAGTCACAGAAGTGGAGATCCATCTCCATGGCCTGCACATGATGGACCTTCTGATGGGAAGGAGTTCACAGAGAAACGAAGTGAGCAAAAAAGCTTGATATTTGATTCTTTGCCTATATCCAGGTGTCAGAACTGTGAAGTGTGACCAGTTTGGGTCATTGACAAGCTGCAGGATCTAGACTTGAAGCTTTAATAAGCCAGAGAAACACAAAACAGTTCCTAAATGCTTGCAGTAGTGCATAGCTCCAGTAACAATGTGATTTCTACTTTGATAAAAGCTCTAATGGGGAAATTGAAAGGCAGAAAAGGTTAGGAAGAGACGTAAAACAGAAAAGAGTAAGGTGAGGAGCAAGAAATTATGATTTTGTGGCTCTCAGCCTGCCATTTGCTAGCAAGGATCACTGTTTCCAGAGGACTGTTTTGGTAACTGGGGTCTGAAGGAGGCTGTATGTCTCAAACCATCACGGCAGTCCCTGGCAAGCTTCAGGAAACCATTTAAATGCCTTTTGCTGCTGCTGTTAGTAGTGAAATAGACAAACACTCCATGTCAAAAACTGAAAGAAAGGGTTATTTACCAGAGAGCTTGGAAGAAAATTAAATTTATAATGAACTGGAAATCCTACCATTTAACCAGTTCTAATGGTAAGTGAAGTGCTGTATCAATTGCTTTCAACACAGCAACTGCCACTTGTTTTGGAAATTTGCATCATTTAAATGCATATTTTCAATCAACACTTCAGACTTCGCAGCTGTCACTACCTTCACATGCCACTGCCATTGCTGCAGTCACAAGTCATTGCTTATCAGACTGATTGCCAGCCATGCACTTCTGCCAAAACTGTCAATGCAGGCATTTATAAGCTTTAATAAAATAGTTTAAATTGTGTATGTGTGCATGCATGTGTGTGTCTATGTGTGATGGAAGGAAAGAGAGAGAAAGAGAATAAATTGCACTTAATGCTCAGGTAGAGTAGCTGTTAGAGGATTACAGAATAAGGACAGAACAGAACAAAGTTATCAAATGTTCTCATTAAAATAAATAAATAAATAAATAAATAAATAAGAAACCCTGAAACTCTCAGGTCATAAAGTTTGGATGTGTGCATCTCTAACACCCTTTGGTAGCAAATAGACAACAGAAGTCAGGAAAACCCTAGGCAAGCACAGCAACTCATGTTTGTGAAAAACTAAAATAAGGATTTGAATGTGTGTTTTCTACAGAGAATCCTGTTCATGCATATCTAAGAACCATCAGAAGATGAACAGTTTGGGTTGAAACCTGTCAAACAGTATCTAACACCACAAGTGGTCCAAAATTTTCTGATGTCTCCAACATCTGTCAGCATTACTTTTCAGTGTAATCTTATACTCCTAAAAATGGTGGGAAAAGATTGACTTTCTGATTGAATTTAGCATATGCGAACAAGTTTGAAGATCATTACATATCCCACGTGTAGACTGTCACAGTCCTTCCTAGGTAAATCATCCTGTTGCAAAGGTTAAGTTTATGAATGCTTGCCGAGGTAGGAGACTATTAATGTTGACCAAGGTTGATAGTATAACTAGAGCTGATTCAGAATTTTCTGAGATTTGTTCCTGCTGAAGAAAACAGCTTACTTTACTAAGCATATTTTGGTGGAATAATTTGTGTGTGTGTGTGTGTGTGTGTGTGTGAAGCTAATAATACACTGTTGATCTGTTACAATATATTTTGTGTGTGTATTGTATGACAAAACTTAAAGACTATTTGAAAAACAATATGTCAGTGTTAAAAGTTCTTTGATCTTTGCAAGATAAATTCTGAATTAATGAGCTTTTCTTTTTCTTAATATGCATATATGTATATTTTTGTGTGTGCATGATGAAATTTTTTGTTAAATTCCAATAAATGGATTTTGTGTCTCCAGGACTTGATTTCATTTCAGTTCATTTGTCTCTTCCAATTAAAAAAAAAAAAAAAAAGTTATACAAGTTAAAAGCAAATATTCTAACTACATTCTGGAAGAATAATACCCCATCACGTTGATGGTACTTCATGCAATTCTGGAAAATCAAAACACTAAATTCTTTTGTATATCTAGTTCTAAAAATATCTCATTTATGAGACTGATAACTGGGTTACTGTTAGATACCTGATAAAACTGAAATAAACCAATAATAACAACATGCATTTCTAACTGTTGTACACAACTCATACAGATATGTTAAAGGAAAGCCTACTTCAAGAGAAGTCTGTTTGTTCCAGGCTGTTGTCCTCAATGTCATTGTCATGACATATCAACTGTGCATGTAAAAAATTACATATACAGGAACCCGCTTGTCCATGATCCTTCATGTAGTGGTATTTGAACCATCTCAGTGAAAAGTGGACCTGAGTATAGGGAAAAGCAAGCTTATGTCCTAGATAAGCTTTGCATTAACAAGGAACATAAAACTCAAATTTTACTCTGTTTAATACTGCAAACACCTAGCATAGCCTAATGTCAAAGTAGGCCTACCAGTGTTAAGGAGGAAGAGATAGATGTGGGATTTAATATGATTTAATGAACCTAGGGTAGATAAAGTTTATGATTAACTGACAACTGAAATACAGGCCATGGCTACTATTATTAGTATTATCATTATTATCATCATCATCATCACTATTCTAAATGATAGAATGAGAGAATTAAAAATAATTCCACCTTTCCTTCATTAAATAAAGGAAGAATGTCCCTACTGAAACTCTTCATTTCCTAAGGTGTTCGAGACATCTTCCTCATTTATCACTGTGTTCCCAGCTGGTTTCTTCTCCATTTTTTTAATACATGTCCTGAATTTCATTATACCGTGGAAGTTAACATTTAGTTTTAAAGATGTACAAGTAGCCATGTTTGTAGCTAATTCTGTTAAATATGTTTTTATTTTACTTTCCTGTGCCTTTTAAACTCTTCAACTTTCTGTCTTCTCCCATACAAAATAAATAAATAAATAAATAAATAAATAAATAAATACTAGAAAAATCACATTTCAGTAGGGGGAAAGTCATGAGACACTGATCTTTTTCAAAATGTGAGGTCATGGGTTTACAGAACAGAAATAATTCTCTTGGGTTTCTGTGCTTTAAGTGGTTTAAATTTCTCAGACAGGATTATAGCATAATTTACAGAAGTGTTTAAGACTCACGTCTGTAAGCCTATGGGAGAATGCTTAAAAGTCCAACAGCTTTTGAAATGAAGTTCAGGAAGGCTATACTGATATATGAAATTCTGGAAAAAAGCTGTTTGTTTGTTTGTTTGTTTAATATATCTCCTTGTCTTTTTATGAATCTGTGCAACATCAACCACCATTACGATCAAAGTAGTTTTAGCACAGATTTCAGCCGTGGTTAGGTGAGAAGGAAGTGTGTAGACTGATCAATGAAGTGATTATGAGGATCATTGTTCATGAGAGTAGGTCATACTAGAGTAGTCTAAATGAAATAATGGCTTCCAATGACAGTCCTTCTCTTAATAATAATTTTACATATGATGCCCAGTTTGTGTCTTGGCTGTTGGGTTTTATAGGACAAGGAAAAGTCCTGTAATGCGCTTAGCTGTCTTAGTACTCTGATTCCAGCCTTCCCATTCCAGTATATAGTTTTGGCTATTGCATTTGAAGTGAGGTAGCAAAACATGGTCGTGATTTTTTTTTCCCAGCTATTTTGATAGGGAATTTTTAAGTATACCAACCCAAGGCCTCTCATTTTCTGTCTGTTTTCCCCAGTTCAAAGCAACCTCAACCCTAAATATTACTTTTGTTGGGAACCATTGGTTTGGCTGTAATAAATATCACAAATATTCAGAAGAACAGCAATATACAATATTCAGTAGAAAACTCATTAAAACAGTGTGTGATCCCTTTTAATTCTTAACCCACAAAGAGTAAGATGCAAGATAAAAGAATCTTCTTAACCTCAACGGAAATAAATTTTTAAAGGACAATATTGTTCTACACATAGAATGTAAAATGGAATATAGATGGTTACATACTAAACTCTCAATGACAAGGTTATAATTCCCACTAAGTGTTTTGTGTGGCTAACACTTTCCTACTCTTAGTCTATATTTTACTTGGGAGTCCTGAACATGCAATGGATCATCCTGAAATCTCAGCAGTAGCTGATGAAATGATTTCCCACTGCTCTTCTGTTACTACTTAGAAGTGTGCTGAGCTCCAGCAGAGCAGTCCTGTGGCTGATGGAAGGAAAACAGGAAATCTGTTCACACTGGCAGGGCATCCAACCCTCCGACAGGAGCAAGCTGCTGCAGGCAATTTTAAGTGGTGCACTGGGAATCACCAGGTGTTCAAATCTCATAGTGCTCAGAAGATAAAGTACTTGTACCAGCTGGCTAAACCTGTATCAATAGAAACCTTGGACACTGGGGGCAGAGAGAAGACCTCTGAATTACTGCATAACCAGGATAAGTACCCATAACTTTTTCTAGCTTGTTAGGAGTGAATTAACTCCATCTTCAGCAGCACTATATCAAATATTTTTTCTGAGCAACACTAGAGATGTGAAATTTAGTAATGGTTAAACTGACCAGGATTAGAAGGGCTGAGACTGGAGGCAAAAAATAAGATGTCATCAGAAACAGCCACATGACAAACACTACATCTCAAGGACTGTTTAAGCTTGTAAGAATTTAAGATGAATTTGAATTGAATTTGGCCAGTGTGATCTGCTTCAGAATTTTTTTGATGGTCTGTCTGTTTGCTTTTGACATTTGTTTTTGTTGTTTGTTTTTATTTTTGTGAAACATGCATGTGATGTTTCTCTTGCTTATGGTTTTACTACCCTACATCCACCTTACAGGGCAGATGAAAAACTGAACATGAGCCAGCAGAAAGCCCAGAAAGCCAATTGTATATCAGGCTGTATCAAAAGAAGTGTAGCAGGTCAAGGGAGAAGATTGTCCCATTCCATCTACTCTGCTCTCTTGAGAACCCACCTGGAGTACTGCGTTCAGCTCTGTGGCTACCAGCACAAGAAGGACATGGACCTATTAGAATGAGTCCAGAAGAGGGACACAAATATGATCAGAGGGAAGGATCACCTCTCCTATGAAGACAGGCTGAGGGAGTTGGGGTTGTTAAGCCTAGAGACGAGAAGGCTCCAGGGAGACCTCATAGTGGCCTTCCAGTACCTAACGAGGGTGTACAAGAAAGCAGGAGAGGAACTATTTATCAGGGAGGGAGTGTAGTGTTTTTAAACTTAAAAAGGGTAGATTTAGATTAGGAATTTGAAAGAATTTCTTTACTCAGAATGTGATAAGGCACTGGAACTGGTTGCCCAGAAAAGCTGTGGATGCCCCATCCCTGGAAGTGTTCAAGGCCAGGTGGGATGGGGCTTTGAGCAACCTGATTTGGTGGAAGGTATCCCATCCAATTCAAACCTTTCTATGAATCTATGATTCAAAAGCCATTACTTCAAGAAACTAAAAATATCAGCTGCAACAACAAAAAAAATCCTGGTAACTTTTTTTTTTTTGTTACACTCCCTGGTCATATTTTCAATTCTTTCCACCAAGACCACACACAAAAAACTTACTGCTTTATGAAAGCTGTGCTTTCTTGTAATAACTTCAGAAGCATTAGGAGCATTAGGAAAGCCTGCAAATGTGAAAGATTGATAATGAAAAATGAAAACTTCAAACAATTCCTGTCTGAGTTTGAATATGAACAGGGCAGCTAATTTATGTTGAGCACTGCAAGAAGACCTTGAGACTGTACAGCCGGTTCCAATGTGGGCTATGACCTGTGCATCTTCATAACTAATTCAGCTGGAAAAGAATTGTAAGACTGTCCAGAATAATGCCAATTAGTGATTTTTAATACTCGAGTACCTTAAAATTTTCTCCTCCTTCCACAGAAATCAGTACAGCTTTTTGTTTTTCCTCTTATTTAATTCTAGTCTTTACATCTATCTAAGACGGTCTTAATTTGCTGAATAAAAATGTACTTAAATAGTGTGGCTAAAGAAAAGTTCTCTACTGCTGCTCTCTTCTGCATCCAGATAAGGACGATGGGCATAATTTCTTACTGCATATGTGTACATACATGTATGAACATATGGAACACTTACGTTCCTTCATAAATACCAGCTTCCACATACAATTATTTTATTTATTTATTTATTTTGTACAAGATGTCCTATCTTGCAATTTGCAAGGTTCTAAATGCTCTGTTAGGTTATTTTCACTAAATTTAATGTTTAGGTACCACTTTGTGTTTTCAGACTCTCATGAGCTATAAGACGGGTAAACCTCTTTAGTAGGGAAGGCAGCATCCTTTCCCACCTTGCTTAATAACTAATGACTTAAACACCCAGGTTTCATACTTCCTAAATGAATTTCTAAAGAACTGGCCAATTGCAATGAATGCCTGAAGGCAATTTGTATTCTAGGGTGCATCCCTCTGCCATTCTTACTCAAGTTGTTCAAATATTTAGAGAGTCAGACAGAAAATGAAAATGATTCTGTAGTTTGAGCATACACCAGGGACACCCAGACCCTCTTCTCAGCTCTCATAGAAAGCAGAACAGCTTTATCTGATTAACAACTATTCCAGAATATAAATCAGACAGAATGTGAATTATATTTCGGACATCCATATCCTAAATGGCAAAGACGGGGAGCTTTGCTTGTCTTTATTTTTGAACTACAGAATATTCTTTTTATTTTCTTCTCCTTACTCTAACAGTTGATATAAATAAAGTTATTCTCAGTTTCAACTGCTATTTTACAGCTTAGTTAATGAGTTTTCATATGGATTTGATTTTTCTGTTTTGTTCCTTATTTTTCTTTCATTAGCCATACAAGTCTGTACCATTATATTCTCTTGATTTTTTTCTGTTCTTCATATTGTTGTAAGTTCTTTACATCTCTGTAATGTTCACTTTTTTTCTTTCAAATAAATTTTCCTTTCATATGACAAATCAATGTTTTTCAAGCTATTTTAAGGAAAAGGTACATTTCAAAGAAGTTTTTCGTATTAAAAATAAGAAAAAATATTCTGAAGTCATAAAATAATTGTGTTATATAGCTTTCAAAAGAATAAGGTGGGTTTTTTTTGTTTGTTTGTTTTTTCTCATTAAACAATTAAAAAAAAATCCATTCTGCACCTGGAATGGGGCAACCCTGGATATATGTACAGACTGGGGGATGAGAAGCTGGAGAGCAGCCTGCTGAAAGGGATTTGGGGGTTCTGGCTGAAGTCAAGTTGAATACGAATCAACAAGTATGCTGTGGAAACCAAAAGGGCCAACCGTACCCTGAGGTGTACCAAGCACAGGATTGCTAGCTGGTCAAGGGAAGTGATTATCCCTCTCTGCTCTGCACTGGTGTGGCCTCACCTCAAGTACTGTGTGCAGTTTTACGTAACACAATATAAGCAAGAGATAGAACTATTACAGTGCATCCAAAGTAAGTCTATGAAGAAGGTGAAGGGTCTAGAGGGGAGGATACATGAGGAGCAGCGGAGGTCACTTGGTTTGTTCTTCCTAGAGAGAAGGAGACTGAGGGGAGCCTTCATGGCAGGCTACAGTTTCCTTACAAGGAGGAGCAGAGGGGCAGGCGCTCTGATCTCTTCTCTCTGGTGACAGCGATAGGACCCGAGGGAATGGCATGAAGCTGTATCGGGGAGGTTCTTCACTGAGAGGGTGACTGAGCACTGGAACAGGCTCACCAGGGCAGTGGTCACGTCACTGAGGCTGCCAGAGTTCAAGCAGTGTTTGGACAACTCTTTCAGACATATGGTTTAATTTTTGTGTGATCCTATGTGGAGTCAGGAGCTGGAGATGATGATCCTTGTGGGTCCTTTCCAAATCAGTATATTCTATGACTCCACAATCTCCACAGCACTGAGCTTCCAGTGCCTTGTTGTATATTTCTGTACAGCAACTTTCACACATGGTTTCACAAAAAGCATCAGAGATAGTTACCACAAGCTACATATAAAATGAAGGCTTTATAGTGGGACTTAACACACAAAATTGACAGTATCTCTGAGGGAAGAAGCGAGGGGACTTCAGATAGCATAGCATGGCTAAAAGCTCATGTTGTGGTTTAACCCGGCCGGCAGCTAAACACCACACAGCCGTTCGCTCACCCTCCCCCCTCCCTCTCTGGGATGGGGGAGAGAAACGGGAAAGTGAAGCCGGTGAGTTGAGATAAAGACAGTTTATTAAGACAGGAATATAATAATAACAATAATAATAATAATAGTGATAATGATAATAGTATTAATAATAATAATGTGTAAGAAAACAAGTGATGCACAATGCAATTGCTCACCACCCGCTGACCGATGCCCAGCCTATCCCCGAGCAGCCGGCCCCCCACCCCGGCCAGCCACCCCTATATATTGTTTAGCATGACGTCAGATGGTATGGAATACCCCTTTGGCCAGTTTGGGTCAGCTGTCCTGGGTCTGTCCCCTCCCAGCTCCTGCTGCACCCCCAGCCTGCTCGCTGGCAGGACAGAGCGAGAAGCCGAAAAGTGCTTGGCCTGGTGTAAACACTGCTCTGCAACAATTAAAACATCAGCATGTTATCAGCGCTCTTCTCATCCTAATCCAAAACATAGCACCCTACCAGCTACTATGAGGGAAAATTAACTCTGTCCTAACTGGAACCAGGACAGATATCCACCCCTTATTCCATACCATTTATGTCATGCTCAGGTTACACTCTTTCCAATACATTCTAATTAATCACCATTTTCATCTATGATATATAGCAATTATGGTAGTGATGACATACAGTATTATATAATAATTAACATACTACAATTCAACTCATGGGCTATTCTCACCCAGTATCAAATCCCCTTGAGGTACACACCGGACTTCCCCATTCTTTTGCATTACCCACCAAGTGCATCCAGGTCCCTGAGCAAAAGCAATTCCACGAATGGGTTTGCCTTTTCCTGAGGCAGGAGTAGCCCAGACTGTTTTACCCAGCATGTTTCTTACGTGCACTACAGGAACTTTATCCCCTTCTACAGTGCGTAACAGGTTTGATTGGGCAGGTCCAGCTCGGTTGGCAGATCCCCTGGTGTTGACTAACCAGGTGGCCTTTGCCAAATGTGTATCCCAATTTTTGAATGTCCCAGCACCCATTGCTTTCAGTGTAGTCTTCAACAGTCCATTGTATCGTTCAACTTTTCCAGAGGCTGGTGCATGATAGGGAATGTGATACACCCACTCAATACTATGTTCTTTGGCCCAAGTGTCTATAAGGTTGTTTCGGAAATGAGTCCCGTTGTCTGACTCAATTCTCTCTGGGGTGCCATGTCGCCATAGGACTTGCTTTTCAAGGCCCAGGATAGTGTTCCGGGCGGTGGCATGGGGCACAGGATATGTTTCCAGCCATCCGGTGGTTGCTTCCACCATTGTAAGTACGTGGCGCTTGCCGTTGCGGGTTTGAGGGAGTGTGATGTAATCAATCTGCCAGGCCTCTCCATATTTATATTTCAGCCATCGTCCTCCATACCAAAGAGGTTTTGACCGTTTGGCTTGCTTGATTGCAGCACATGTTTCACAGTCATGAATAACCTGTGCTATAGTGTCCATGGTCAGGTCCACCCCTCGATCACGAGCCCATCTGTAGGTTGCATCTCTACCTTGATGGCCTGAGGTGTCATGGGCCCATCGGGCTATAAATAATTCACCTTTATGTTGCCAGTCCAGGTCCACCTGAGCCACTTCAATCTTAGCAGCCTGATCCACCTGCTGGTTGTTTTGATGTTCTTCAGTAGCCCGATTCTTGGGCACATGAGCATCTACATGGCGTACCTTTACAACCAGGTTCTCTACCCGGGCAGCAATATCTTGCCACAATGCCGCAGCCCAGATGGGCTTGCCCCTACGCTGCCAGTTGTTCTGCTTCCATTGCTGTAACCACCCCCACAGGGCATTTGCTACCATCCATGAATCAGTATAGAGATAGAGAACTGGCCACTTTTCTCGTTCAGCAATATCTAAAGCCAGCTGAATGGCTTTTACTTCTGCAAACTGACTCGATTCACCACCTCCCTCAGCAGCTTCTGCAACTCGTCGTGTAGGACTCCATACAGCAGCTTTCCATCTCCGATGCTTTCCCACAATACGACAGGACCCGTCAGTGAACAAGGCATATTTCTTCTCATTTTCCGGTAGTTTGTTGTACAGTGGGGCTTCTTCAGCATGAACCACCTCCTCCTCTGATGATATCCCAAAGTATTTGCCTTCTGGCCAGTCCATAATCACCTCCAAGATTCCTGGGCGACTGGGGTTTCCTATTCGGGCCCGCTGAGTAATCAGTGCAACCCACTTGCTCCATGTAGCATCAGTTGCATGATGTGTAGAGGGGACCCTTCCTTTGAACATCCAGCCTAGTACCGGCAGTCGGGGTGCCAGGAGGAGCTGCGCTTCAGTACCGACCACTTCCGAAGCAGATCGAACTCCTTCATATGCTGCCAATATCTCCTTTTCAGTTGGAGTATAGCGGGCTTCAGATCCTCTGTATCCCCGACTCCAAAACCCCAGGGGTCGACCTCGAGTTTCCCCAGGTTCTTTCTGCCAGAGGCTCCAGGTGGGACCATTCTCTCCGGCTGCGGTGTAGAGCACATTCTTTACATCTGGTCCTGTTCGGACTGGCCCGAGGGCTACTGCATGAACTATTTCCTACTTAATTTGTTCAAAGGCTTGTCGTTGCTCAGGGCCCCATTCAAAAGCATTCTTCTTACGGGTTACTTGGTAGAGCGGGTTTACAATCAGACTGTAATTTGGAATATGCATTCTCCAAAACCCCACGACACCTAGGAAAGTTTGTGTGTCTTTTTTGCTAGTTGGTGGAGACATAGCTGTTATTTTGTTGATCACATCCATTGGGATTTGACGACGTCCATCTTGCCATTTTATTCCTAAAAACTGGATCTCTCGTGCAGGTCCTTTAACTTTATTCTGTTTTATGGCAAAACCGGCCTTCAGAAGGATTTGGACTATTTTCTTCCCTTTCTCGAAAACTTCTTCTGCAGTGTCACCCCACACAATGATGTCATCGATGTACTGCAGGTGTTCAGGAGCTTCCCCCTGCTCCAGCGCAGACTGGATCAGTCCATGGCAAATGGTAGGGCTGTGTTTCCACCCCTGGGGCAGCCGATTCCAAGTATATTGGACTCCCCTCCAAGTGAAAGCAAACTGTGGCCTGCACTGTGCTGCTAGAGGGATGGAGAAAAATGCATTAGCGATATCAATTGTGGCATACCACTTGGCTGCCTTTGATTCCAGTTCATACTGGAGTTCTAGCATGTCCGGCACTGCAGCACTCAGTGGTGGCGTGACTTCGTTCAGGCCACGATAGTCCACTGTTAGTCTCCACTCACCATTAGACTTTCGCACTGGCCATATGGGACTATTAAAAGGTGAATGAGTCTTGCTGATCACTCCTTGGCTCTCCAGTTGACGAATTAGCTTATGGATGGGACTCAGGGAGTCTCGGTTGGTGTGATATTGCCGCCGGTGCACAGTTGTGGTAGCGATCGGCACTTGCTGTTCTTCAACCCTCAGCAACCCCACAACAGAAGGGTCCTCTGAGAGACCAGGCAAGGTAGACAACTGTTTAATGTCCTCTGTCTCCAAAGCAGCTATGCCAAAAGCCCAGCGGAACCCTTTTGGGTCCTTGAAATATCCTCTTCTAGGATAGTCTATGCCAAGGATGCACGGAGCATCTGGGCCAGTCACAATACGGTGCTTTTGCCACTCATTACCGGTTAGACTCACTTCAGCCTCCAATACAGTTAACTGCTGGGATCCCCCCGTCACACCATAAATACAGATGGGCTCTGGCCCTTTATAGCTTGATGGCATTAGAGTACATTGTGCACCGGTGCCTACCAAAGCCTTATACTTCTGTGCGTCTGACGTGCCAGGCCATCGAATCCACACAGTCCAATAAACTCGATTGTCCCTTTCCTCCCCCTGGCTGGAGGCAGGGCCCCTCTAGTCCTGGTCAGAATCTTCATTTCTGTGTTTAAAGGACTGCCTGCTGGAAGTTGGAGCAGCAAACTTTTCAGAGAACTCCTTTTTCCCAATTGTTTTCCTTTGCAATTCACGTACCCGTGCCTCTAGGGTCGCAGTAGATTTTCCATCCCATTTTCTCATGTCCTCTCCATGGTCACGTAGGTAAAACCACAGGGTGGCGCGGTGTGTGTGCCCACCATATTGTCTTCCTTGCATAGATGAACGTTTACCCCTAATAGCTGAGACACTGGTTTGTACAGGTGGGGAGGAAAATAATCTCTCTTCAAGTTGGTGGATCTTTTCAGAAAGTTTCTCCAAAGTATTCTCTTTTAGCTGGAGGACACTGGTTCGTTCAGGTGAAGGGGAAGATAATCTTTCTTCAAGTTGGTGGATCTTTTCAGAAAGTTTCTCCAAAGCATTCTCTTTTAGCTGGTGGACACTGGTTCGTTCAGGTGGAGGGGAAGATAAATTCTCTTTAAGTTGGTGGACCTCTTCAGAGAGTTTCTCCACAGCTGAGACACAGGCCTTTAGGGAAGAGGAGAGATTTCCTTCGTACTGCCGGAGTATTTTAGTCACTTCATTCACTGTGGGATTCTCCTCCGCTTTCCAGGCTAGTATTGCCAATGAGCTGGCATATGATGATGGTGCACTCTGTACAAACTTCCGCCACATGGGTAGTGTACACCGGACTGCATCTGGATCTGCGGATGTTTGTGCGTCGTCCAGGTCCTTATAAATTACTTCCCGTACGGCCAATTCCCTCAGGTACTGAATTCCCTTCTCCATGGTGGTCCATTTGCTTGGTAGACATACAAGTTCTTCCTTGAAGGGATACCTTTCCTGCACAGCTGACAGGAGACGCCTCCAGAGGCTGCGAGATCGTGCTCCATCTCCAATTGCTTTGTCAATGCATGCATCCCTAGCAAGGGATCCCAGCCGCCTGGCTTCCTTGCCCTCTAATTCCACATAATTGGCTCCCGTGTCCCAGCACCGGAGCAGCCAGGTGACAAGCTGCTCGCCTATACAGCGACCAAAATCTTTTCGCACATCTCGTAGCTCACGCTGGTATAGAGTCCGGGTAGTTACTGTTGATTTTTCGACATCCTCATCCTCATCTTCAGTCTCCTGCACCTTTGATGGCCGGTGTAGAGTCCGGGTAGTTACTGTTGATTTTTCGACATCCTCATCCTCATCTTCAGTCTCCTGCACCTTTGATGGCCCAGCCTTGTCTTCACTACGCCCAGACTTAGCAGAAGACTGTCTGCGTTCTAAACGACCTGAGCCTCTATACCATTTTTTCACCTTGTCTACAGGGGCAACTTGCACTGCTACAGCTCGTTTCTCTAACCCAGACACAGGGTCTGCCACAGGGGTTGGAATACCCTCTGCGGGGTCAACTTGCACTGCTACAGCTCGTTTCTCTGACCCAGACACAGGAGTGGGAGCAGCTGCACGAGCTGGAGCTGCTGCAGGGGCTGGAGTGGCTGCGGGAGCTGGAGCTGGAGTGGCTGCAGGAGCTGGAGCGGCTGCAGGAGCTGGAACTGGAGCGGCTGCAGGAGCTGGAGCTGGAGCAGCTGCAGGGGCTGGAGCGGCTGCAGGAGCTGGAGCTGGAGCGGCTGCAGGAGCTGGAGCTGGAGTGGCTGCAGGAGCTGGAGTGGCTGCAGGAGCTGGAACTGGAGTGGCTACAGGAGCTGGAGTGGCTGCAGGAGCTGGAACTGGAGTGGCTACAGGAGCTGGAGCTGGAGTGGCTGCAGGAGCTGGAGCGGCTGCAGGAGCTGGAGCTGGAGCGGCTGCAGGAGCTGCAGCTGGAGTGGCTGCAGGAGCTGGAGCTGGAACGGCTGCAGGAGCTGTCGCTAGGTTGCTAGTAGCATCAATTGCAGCTCGATAGGCACAAGCCAGACCCCAGCACGCTACAGTGATTTGTGTCACTTTGGAACTGCCAGAGTCATGACACCTTTTTTTCAAGCATTCTGCCAGCTTTTTAGGATTTTGCAGTTGTTCAGGGGTGAATGTCCAAAACACTGGAGGTGACCACTGCTCTAGAAACCTGCCCATATCCTCCCACGCTCCCTGCCACTCGCAACTATCCCGCCTCAAGACAGATCTCCGGATGAGATTCCTAAGTAGTTGTTTAACCCTCAACAAAACCTGAAGCGCATTCAGGAGACATAACAACAAGAGCAGGCTGGTCTGAGTATCCCAAGGATATTCAACATCTCGGAGAACCACCGTAACTAGCTCGGGGGATAAGAGGGTGGTGGTGAAGGAGAAAGGGAGAGTGAACAGGTAGGGAAACATGTCTTCCCCTGTCCCCTTCACAGATTGGCTCCCTAACGAAAACAGGCAATAGGTGTAATTGCTAATAGTTTCCGAGATATGGGTTCCAAAGTATAGAGTCGACGTCAGTGCTGAGTACAAATACCAGGTTAAAGTCGTGGCCAGATATTTCATCATTTCATAAGCCATTGTTACACCGCACAGTACCATAACAATCTTAAACCAGGGCCCGGAAAGGATAAACAGTGCAACAGGGAGCACATACAGAAAGTAACGCACCATAAAACTCAATTTGGAATACAGGTACAGCAGACTGGAGATTAAGGCAATCAACATCGTGACTAGCAACTATTAAGCAGGTCCAATACTTATACCAATTTTAGTTTAACACACTCTGGTCAAATCTGTCGATATCTCAACCCTTCGTGCCCCACGTTGGGCGCCAAAAGGGCTGTTGTGGTTTAACCTGGCTGGCAGCTAAACACCACACAGCCGTTCGCTCACCCTCCCCCCTCCCTCTCTGGGATGGGGGAGAGAAACGGGAAAGTGAAGCCGGTGAGTTGAGATAAAGACAGTTTATTAAGACAGGAATATAATAATAACAATAATAATAATAATAGTGATAATGATAATAGTATTAATAATAATAATGTGTAAGAAACAAGTGATGCACAATGCAATTGCTCACCACCCGCTGACCGATGCCCAGCCTATCCCCGAGCAGCCGGCCCCCCACCCCGGCCAGCCACCCCTATATATTGTTTAGCATGACGTCAGATGGTATGGAATAGCCCTTTGGCCAGTTTGGGTCAGCTGTCCTGGGTCTGTCCCCTCCCAGCTCCTGCTGCACCCCCAGCCTGCTCGCTGGCAGGACAGAGTGAGAAGCCGAAAAGTCCTTGGCCTGGTGTAAACACTGCTCTGCAACAATTAAAACATCAGCATGTTATCAGCGCTCTTCTCATCCTAATCCAAAACATAGCACCCTACCAGCTACTATGAGGGAAAATTAACTCTGTCCTAACTGGAACCAGGACAGCTCAGTAAGGAAATCTTCACAGGCTGGGGGCATTAGGTGAGCAGAGGGAGTAATTGGAGGTAGATTTATAAGTACTGAGATGTAGGAGAAAGTGACTGCAGACAGAAAAGCAGTTGGGTATGCCCAAAATTTCTCACTGCTTGTAGAGTGACTGGTTCTTCTGATGTTCAGAGATGAGTTTCCTTCATCATGTCCTTCCTTCCTCCCTCCTTTTTTCCCTTTATCTTTTTGTTTTTCATAAGGGTTTAGATTAAGAGATTAGGAATATGAGGAATTTGAGATTCTAAAATTTATATTTACAGTTCTGTGCATGGTGTGAGACAAATAGAACTTTCAGAATACTATGTATCATAGCCCATGCGGCCCATAGCGCCAGCCAGTTATAATTAGACAAATTTCAGATGTTTTCCTTCCCTCCAATTTGTGAAAGATTTTCTGTAGCACCAGGTCCCAGGTATTCACATGCTGGAGGAGGTTTTTAGCCTGCAGTGTTGTAAACATTCATTTACCACAGCATGTGTCCTTGCTATCACGTTCAGGTTACATCATTATGAGCACTTTCTGAAATATCACTTTTTTTTTTTTTTTGGCAGTTCTATGGCAGGTGATGTGAGATGCAAATGAAATGTTTTATTATCTCACAGTTTCATGAAATTATGTCTTTTATTTCAGAGTTCTGGGTTACAGTGCATCAAGACTAGCAGCATTCTCTGTTTTGCAACTTCTCTATGCTTCATTATTAGTTTTAGCATGGTCCAACCTATCACGAAACTTCCCCACAGAATGGATGCCTACTTTATCCTGCTTTCCTCAGTGAACATCTTTTATTCAGCCATATATATATTTTTTTTTCTTTTTTGAATACAGGATAGAGATCCTCCTGAGCTCTGTGGTCTTTCTCAGTTAGTAATGTAACATCTTTCATTATCTGACTTCATTTTATAGAGTCTGGACTGCGCACCCTCTTTTATTCAGTAAGTGAATGGATGTAGCTCTCCATGTTGCTTGCTTTCATATGAAGGGACTGGAGGAAGTAAGAAGACATCTTCCTCAGTGCACACAGTCCAGCATGATTCCACTGCAGCATAGAGATGCCTGCTAAGAGAAACACCTGTCACTATTGAAATCAATGGGAATTCTGGCATTTACTTCAGTGGAAGTGGTATTGACTTCACTGGGGTTTGGTCCAAAAGTTAATTGGTATCCCTAGCCATTGAACTGATTAATTCCTGTGGCTCAAGTAAATGCCAATGTCAGTAAGTGTCAGAATCCCTTATGTAACAGATCCAATAGGCAAACTGTAAATGTTACTCATAAACACACTCTCTAAACCTCAAAGAGACAATTTTTTTTTTTTTTTAGTGGTGGACATGAAGTGAGGAACTGTTTACTATGTGGTTGTACATAAGGCCAGAATTTAGCCCCAAGTCTCCTTCACTGGCTTTATTGCTGAGTCTCTTATGCCTCCTCACTCTGCTTTCCTAATTTCTGTGCATGTTTTTATATATTCAGTGCTCACTGATATGCAAACTGCTTAATCTTCCTCCAATTTAGTTTTCAGTATCATCATTCTCTCACCTCTGTGCTGATCACTCGTTTCAATTTCCTAGTGTGCTTTCAGTAATCAGATACACAGATTCATTTCATCTACTGCCTACCGAAACATTAATGCCTCTGTCTCTCAATCTCTACAAGAGATGCCTCAGGGGATATATCAATTTATTTATTTATTTGGTGAGTGCAAGGCTTTTTAAAGGGACTGGAATGGAAGAACCAGGGATAAGGGTCTTCTAGTACTATGGCTGGCAAGTGCCAAACACATTCCAGTCTGTACAGTCAGTATAACTTGATTTTACATCAGCAGTGTCAGAGCTGGTTGCGATGTTGCACGTGGGCTCCTGCTAAGAAAGTTTTGTGAAGAGGCTTCCTCAGATTCTTTCTCTATGAGTGTTCATTGCGATTCACTGCAAGGGTCACAGCCACAGCCACCATGCACTTTTAGTAGCATGTAATTTGTGATGTTAGTTATCTGTGCCATAACTATGGAGGATGGGGGCAGAATCATAACCTGCCTTGGGAGGACATTTTATTTGCTCCTCCTTTTCAAAGTCCTTGTGATGAATTCCCATGCTAGTCTGCACTGGAAGCAAAGTGGATTTCCTCACAAGAAGTGTGGGAAGGATGATGCTAAGTGAAAAGACAGATCATGCTTCTAGTACAATCCCCTATCACTGAAGTGTAGCTGAGTTTGCATTGGAATAACTGCACGTCTCAGAACAGAAAATGCCTAAATTGGAACAGAATCAACAAACTACACAAAATTTGTGTAATATTTATGTGAGAAATAATACCATAGGTAACTGTTTTAAGTATATCTTTATCAGAAAGAGAAAACGAAAAGCATGTTTGTGTACTTAGCAAAGAATAACCCCCAAAACAACAATAAACCCCGAGCTTAACAGCTGAAACAATTTTAGACATGATTTTTTGTTAATTTTACTGTTTCTAACATCATGTTTCTTACACTTACTCCTGCCCAAATAAAAATGAACTGACATCTCCTTTATCTGCATCTAAGAGATCTGTTGCTTCTAATGATTGTTTTCCTCATATATGCTAATAATGCTCAATGTACCTTACTGATCTTTGCAATGTAACATGACCCTATTACATGTCTTTCATAAATGTCAGAAAATGTCTGTGCATATTTGCTGCAAAGTCTTAGCTGATAAGGATTTTGGGAAGCTTTGGGAATAATGAATTTTTTTAGCACAGCCATAAATCTAAATGGGCATTGTCTTTTCACAGACATTATTTTCAGGTGCATGAGCATGGTTATCAAAGGAGCAAATTTTACACACACATATAAGATGACACGAAACTCAGAGGTGTGGCTGATACCCCAGCGGGCTGTGCTGCCATTCAGAGGGACCTGGACAGGCTGGAGGGTTGGACTGAGAGGGACCCATGAAGTTCAACAAGGGCAAGTGCAGGGTACTGCACCTAGGGAGGAATAACCCCAAGCACCAGTAAAGGCTGGGGGCTGAGCTGCTGGAGAACATCTCTGAAGAGAGAGACCTGGGAGTCCTGGTGGACAGCAGGCTGACCACGAATCAGAAATGTGCCCTTGTGTCCAAGAAGGCCAACGGTATCCTGGGGTACATTTGGAAGCGTGTTGCCAGCAGGTCAGGGGAGGTGATCCTCCCCATCTACTCACCCCTTGTGAGGCCACACCTGGAGTACTGTGTCCAGTTCTGGGCTCCCCAGTACAAGAGGGACATGAAGCTGCTGGAGCAAGTCCAGCAGAGATGATTAGGGGATTGGAGCACCTGTCAGGTGCTGAGGACAAGAGGACGAGTACAGGCTGAGAGAACTGGGCCTCAAGCAGACACGGTGAGACAAAGGCAAAGTCCCTTCACTTTGCTTGAAGAATGAGATGTTCTTTCTCTGATGCCTCTTTAAATAAGGAACTTTTGAAATGCTTATAGAAAACATAACACTAGTGGAAATTCCTTGAAAGCACTAAATCAACAATCCTCATGCCGATTGCCTGCTAGTAATACAGATATACTTTTGTTTTCTGCTGATAAGCAGGCTGAAATCTGCCAGGGTGTATTCTGTTGCCATCTTCTAATTAAAAGTCCAGCATTTTATGTTGCTGAAATGAGACTGATTAGCTACCTTGAAAAGCTGAATTATTGCAGCGCTGAAAACTGGAAAATGTTTATGAATTCCTGGGCATTGTTTGAACACTAGCCCCATTCCCTTCAAATCTCAGGACAAAGTAAATGTCATAGATTGCTGATAAACATTTTTCCCCACCAATTTTCTTCATGTCTTAAAGGTCTCTTGGTATTTTGTTCGTTTCAGAATGCTTGCACAAAGCTGTGAAAAAACATACTTTCCCATGACAATAATCTGTCATGGATCATACTTACAACTATATGTTTTTTCATTACTTTTTCCTAAAGTCATCATGAGAAAATTATTGACTGCCTGCTATTTCCCATCTCCTTTTACAGCTCCTTAAGCTCTCTTCACATTAAATGTTTATGAATATCAGAGTAACAAAAAAGGCAGTTGCTTTGCAATTAAAAGTTACCCAGAATATTTTGTAGAGAAGTGTCTTCACAAGTTTGCATTTTAGATCCAATTCATAAGTTTTTAATCACTCAGTTTTCCAGAATGAATTGTTTTAATGCCACATATGTGACATCAGACTCTAAATTAGAACTGTCTTCCAAAAATACCATGCTAATGCCTCAATTCATTTTTTAATGAAAACTAAACAAAACATGATCCATAAAATCATCCTAATCCATATAAAACTTCATTCAACATAAAAGTATTATATGTCTTGACACAGGCCATAAGATCTCATAATAGAACAAGCTTTGCAAAGTTTACATTTTCCATTCTTATTTATGTATCAACAATATGTGAAAGGTACCCAGAAGAAACCCACAGATAGATACTTTATATAGCCTTAATAATTATTACTTGAAAAAGAATAATAATATTTTCAAATGTAATATTATTTTAAAATATTTTAATATTATTTTAGAAGGCAAAAATAAAAATGACAGCCAAAGATGACACTCCTGCTACTAGCTTTCATTTAGATGCAGTTTATATATAACCTACATGACTCCGCTATACAAGTTTGTTTGTACAATCCCTGCTTAAAGTCTGCTTTTCATCTCCAGAGCAGTAGAAATCAGCAAGGGTATATAAGTCAAGTTGGCCCTGTTTAGAATAGTGCAATTTGCTCTATTTTGTTATTCAGGAGGTGTGCCAGGCAGGAATATAAACTAGTAGACAAATATTGAAAAAGAAAACAAAATATATAACATACCCTATGAACACAGTATGACCTAACATGTAATGTATTATACCAGTAAAAATAAGCAGCCACACAATGAACATTTAGGACCACAATCCAAAACACTGCACAAACTTGTCATTTTTAACATACATTTGCCTAAAATTTATAGGTTGTGCAGACAATTTCTGCCTAGAGAGAAAACAAGGGTAAGGTAATTATGCAAAAAGGTATGCTTCCAAACTTTCAAAAAGGTATGCTTCCAAACTTTCATCTATGCGAAGCAGAAGACATTATGCAATAGTAAAAAAAATAATAATAAAATCCTGAGGAAGTAGACTATACCCCAGAATTGTCCAGTACTTCCAGACACTGTCAGTTTAGACCTTGATTCTAGTATAAGAAATTATGCTTTTCCACACCATAGTAGTACTGTTTATAGCAAATAGAAGACAAATTTATTAAGGAAATTAATTTGTCATGTTGAGCAGTGGTGGCTGCCACTGAAATTCAAGGTATGGCACTGAATGAGACATGAGTTTTGTCATGATGCTGTGGTAGGTAATTTAACTGCACCAGATTTCTTCCACTGCCAATGCCAACTTAACTAAAACAACGCCATACCACAGTCTGCCATGTAGATGTACTAGCTCTTATGTTTTCAGAACTGACTGGAGTTTGAAAGATATTTTTGGAAAACTGACTTTTGATTTACAACTGCTGATTACATTGACTCACACTATATAACACTTAACTTCTTCATCTTTTTTTTTTCTTCAGACCTTAAGTTATGATTTAATTAACATTTTTCCCTTAGTAAAACTCAGTTTATTTTTTAAAAGAATCAGCTAGATGGAATTATTAGCAAAATCATAGATGTAAGACTTTCCCTATCATAGGACATATATTCTATTCCTATGTTCAACTTATTTAACATGACATATGCTGCCAAAGAATGACAGACGTGATACTACACTTGAATTTAGTTATGTGAATATGACTATATCATTGATTTAAACTATGCTTTAATGTTATTTCAGTGTTACCAAAAAATAAAAAAATAATAAAAAAAAAATTGCCTGGAGTCTTTTTTTAAATATCTGGAATCTAGGGAATAATTATCTTAATTAAGACCTATGTAGAGTCTTTGTCTATTTGGTATTTTTGCATTTAGCAATTTCAGAAAATGTCCTTTTCATTAGCAGACGCATGTCCCCAATACATTTTTTAACTTCTACCATTGCGGTACAGAATATTATTTTCTCTTATTGTCTTTTAAAATGCAAATAATATGTTCTAAAACTGAATAAAAATTAAAGCTATGTCTTGTCAACTTCTATAATAAAAAAACAGAGATAAAAGGGAGGCTCAGGGAGAAAGAAAGAAAGAAAGAAACTGTTCCTTGATATAGAATTTCATTGATGATTTTGTTGTCAACTTGAGGATAGTGTCATGACTATGACACTATCATGTGTCATGACACTTCAGGGAAGTGGAGCTTCATCCACTAGAAGTCATGCTGGAAGGCCTGATCAAAGATTGTTTTCTCTGTTTCTTACAGACAGAAACAAATAAATGTAGGTTGTACAGAGATTCCTGTAAAACCAAATTCCATCTCTATGTCCAGTATATTTAGCACCATTGTGTGTAGTTTTTCCAGCACCATTTGGAGAGAAAACAGAATGGATGAAAGGAAGGTATTTTTAGTTTACCATCACAGTAAAGTTATTAAATATTATGTGACTGGGCCCTTGGAAGGCTATTAGCTGCAGTTCAAAATATAATACATATAACACGGTACAGTCATTGTTTTCAACTGTTGACTGCTAGGCAATGACTAGCATAGCATTACAGTTTATAAAATATCTTTCTGAAAATTCATATAAACCTTAAGTTAGTCTCCAGGGGAATACAGACGAAAACGTAAAGAAAAATAAAACAATGTACAATGGTTTAAAATAAGTTAAATCCAATGATAACAAAACAGTTTTTTTCTCTTGAATGGCAAGCAGCGAATTTATGTGGTACATAACTGTTAAATTGCATGATAGAATTTTTTAATATTTCAAAGTAAAATTCATTCTGACTTGGCTATTTTTCTGTTATCCTTTAAAATGACGTTTTGGTTCTTGATGCCAAAGAAAAGCTTTCCACTTATCAGAAGTCTTCAGCCAAGACAAGATAGTTAAAAAAGGCCTTCCAGTTATAGTAAAGTATTCCCTGAAGTAAGGAGACCCCAATGGGCCTCGATCAGTCAAACTGCATGTGGAAACCTCCTCCACCTGTCTGCTTGGGAATCAGACAGAGAGAGCTCCAGCAGTCCCATGGGCATAGTATTTTGAAGACTGTTGTAAAGAAAGAGTTCCTCATCCTTGAGAAATACTTCCCTGGGGCTGAAGATTCTGTAAATGAAATAAAACAAAGCAGAAATATTCAGACTGGGGTGATTTTAACTCTTTTCCTCTGCAGTTGATGACAACACCATCTGCTCAAGGATTTTTTGCAAGTAGGTTAAATTTATTGAATAAACTGCTCACTCCAGATTGTTTGCTCTGCTCTACATAGCAATCTACAATTGCTGATTAATTAAAGTGTACAGTTCCCCAGTGAGAAAGGTATGTGCTGTTATAGCAGATGGGGAAACTAAGGCACAAAGAGTTTATCTGTCTTACCAAAAGTAGTTGGAAAATTCAATTTTAAATAGTAGATCATCAGAGCAACCTATCCCAGTCAACACACAGCAAAGTGAGATATTCTGTCATATATTATTTTTTTTGTTTGTTTGTTTTGTTTTGTTTTTGAGCAATGAGAGTTTGGGGAAAGAACTCTACTAAGAAGTCCTTTCACATACCTTCAGAAGCAGCTGTGATTGCTACTGATAAATATTGAAGAATTTACATTGTCATCTGATGTCAGACTGCAATGTCTGGCTTATACCCTGAAAGTCAAGTTGACCTTTGACTGGATGAGTTCCAAGGTGGACAATCATAGCTGGATCTTGCAAGCACATAGCACATAGCAGATGATCTGGACTGTTGTGTTGGTAGTTTAGTTTGTGAATTAATTAAGTAAATATGCATTTGAACTTAAAATTATTCATTCCCCTTTCCTCTAAATAAAAGGTATGACTCAGGAAAAGGTGTAAGAAAACATGTAAACTGTTCATTTAATAATCTACTGCCTGGCCAGCAGGAATGTAACTCAGGAGAGGTAAACGTTACATAAGCAGAAAAACTAAATAGCCTGACAAATCAAGTTTGAAGACAACCCAGGATAATCACACAATGAAGAATAATACTCCTTCTTGACACAGAAGAGTTAGAAAATAATCACAGACTTCTTATCTATTGATAATTTGTATATAAATACTTGTTTTCATGCTCTGTATACAGTTTGCGCATATACTGCTATATAAACTACATTTAGGTTAATATGATTGATTTAATATATAAAGAATTTGAGAAACATTAAAGATTGTACCCATAATCTTATTCTGTAGTTGAAACAAGGACAGTCATACAGCAATATTTTAGGATGGAAGAGGTATTCTCGAGAAGAGCCTTGAGAGAGTTAGGGAGAAAAGAGAAGGTTCTTGGCAGTGAAAAGGCAAGTCCCATGGCTTGGCCGAGTTTTGCAGAGTGCCTGCAATCAGGAGAAGAGATAAAGAGGATAGGGAATGTGCTGACTTCCTCTGTTTGGTGGTCATCCTGCTGCCACTCTGTGACCACATGTTGTCATCAGTAGGAAAGATGCTCAGCAGATCTATAAAGTTTCTTCCATGTGGTTGGAAGAAACTTAAAAGATGTCTCTCATGCATTAACAACAAAATTAAAATAGGAGTACATGATGTGTAGGATTAGACAAGAATGGTTTAAAGTGGGAAAGGAAACGTAAAGTAGAGCTCCAGTACTAGGGCAAGACAAGATGATAGTTAAATGAGATGGGGATCTTAACAACTCCCTGTGGAAGCTGTCACTTGGTCCTTCAGATTCCTTCAGATTTGGATAGACAAAATTAGAGATAAACCAAAAACCAACTCAGGCAATGGGTGTGTTTGAATTATGACTCCCAAATTCAGGAGAAATAATGCCAAACTGAAAAGAAAATGGCAAAAAGAACCTGGGCAAATAGACCAGGAAGGAAAAGGATTATTTTGGAAGTTTAACAAATGTCTTTGCAGAGATGTCATTTTCTCCATTTCTTCTCTATCAGTAAGTATGATACTAATTGATATTAATTGATTACATTCCCTTTCCGTGATTCATACACAGTTACAGCTCTGACAAGTTAATTCTGTATTATTATTTTTTTTTTAAGCCAGGTCCACTATAATAGATAATAAGTTTTTCTCTACTTTAGTATTAAATTTAAAATGTCCTATTCATCTCACATCAAGAAAATTATCATTTCTTGCATCAACAATTTCAACTGGCCTCTGATGCATGAAAATTGATGATAACAACTGGTAAAATGCCAAATAAACTAAATGGTTCTTGCTGTGTTGTTTTTGCATTACAATAGCCTGTCCTGAAATGCACAATGCCCTTGACAACTAAATATGTCAGGCTAAATTCTGATCAGAGTTTTTCTGGTTCTGATCCAAAAATTTTCCTTCTTCCAAACATGTAGGTTACTGGCTTCATTCCATGTAATGTGCTAACACTGGTCAGTAAAACAATCAGTTGTATGAAAATACATTAAGAGCTAAGTTAAGATAGATCATGGCTGGTCTGAGATGATGAAAAGAAAGTAATGCTCATGACAATATATTTTTTAATAAAGCAGAGGGCCTGACAGATATACAAAATACCTAAAATGTAGAAAGGTATTAGTGGTAACACGATTTTTTTGACTAGCTGTAACCTTTTGAGAGCACAGAGTCTCACTGAATTTGGTAGCAGGGAGTCTAATAAAGAAACTCAAGTCCCTGTCCCTAATATCTTGCAAAGTAGCTGAGAAAGAGGTGAATCTAGCGAGGAAAGAGTCAAGCAAAAATAAATATAATTTTTTTTTTTCCCTAAGTGACATTAATAATGTAATCTGATAAGCAAATGTAAAGAACTTCATGTTAGGTTTTCACTTGGAGGAAGGGATTTATTTTATTTTATTTTATTTTATTTTTATTTTTTAAGGTAAAAAGGACATCCTGCACAGCACTTCCCAATAAAAAACAAAAAATCACAATGAGCTAAAAGGTATTTAGCTTATTCATAAGACAAAGATGGACTAATTAAAAACTCTATGACTTGGACAGGGGCATGCACACAGACACACACACACACACAATAACTCTGAAGTAGTTTCTTCAGAGAATATGACTTAATTTTTCATAGTGAGCACTCCTCCATAACATTTTATTCTACCCTTTGTGTTGCCTCATCAATCCAGGATTTTAGTTTTTTCTGTAAATAGTCCCATTATTTTTTGCATATAAAGTGTTATAATTTCCATGCAGCAAAAAGAATTGTAGATTACATTGCTGTCACCATGCTACTTCAGTGTAAGCAGCATGACTTATCATTGTTGACAAAAAAGTCAGCTTTCTGCACATGTATAATGAAAGCCTTAAATGTTTTCCAAATATCTATCTGAAATATATTACTTCTAATTAAAAAACATCCTGCAGATTTACTGTTGAGACTAACGGTGTAAAAAATAAAGACATCTTTCTTACTGCTTCAGTAGTGTAGGAAGTGGCCCAGTGTCTTGTGCAAGATATATCTACTCTGATTTATTTTTTTTTTAAGTGTGGGGCAGCTTCTAGAATGATATTAAAACAAAATTTCCCTTAAACGGTTTATCGATAGTGGCATCATGTTATTACATTATTAAGTACTTAATTTCTAGCTGCTTGCCATGTTTCTGTGCCCATAACTTCAGTCTGGTGCTACACTAAGACACACCGAATCATTATACGCAATGGAGTGTGGATCTTCATTGGGTCTTTCAGGATTGCAATGACTTAACAATGGTATTACAGACCAGAACAACCATTTTCTTTTTATTCTCATTGAATGCTGGGGACTGCAATGTAAATCTGGACAAAGAGATCTTATTTGTGCATACTGTGTCACTTAAATACAAAGTAGTGGCACCAACATACTAAAAAGGGGGGTGGGGGGGTGGGGGGGAGGGTGGAAACTGTAACACAGGGGGGTGGAGATTTTGCTTACTAAATACTATTAAACATATACAGGGGGAAGAAACTGCCTGGGATGATTATACCTATTCTCTGCTCTTCCTTCATGATAGAAACACTCCAAAAGTATGTTTCTATCATGTAGTGAAGAAATTCACAATACCTCAAGAAACCTTTTCTTGAAATCACTGCAGTAGATATATGTAGATAAAGGTATATGTAAGGTATATGTTAACTATGTTGAGCAGTGGATACTCTTCCAAAAGCTCCAGCAATCAAGTAATGAGCAGAGTCTCTGATTTCCAGCCTTGCTGTATTCATGGCTACCTTACCTACATCCAGTTTCATGCCAACATTTGTATTGTGGCCTAATTACTTTTTCCCTTCTGTTGCTTTCTGTTCTCATGAAACTGTGGAGTCATGACTTGTCTCCTTTGTCAGTAGTGTGCTCAGATACCCAAGCCTTGCTCTTTTGGGATCCTCTTATAGCATATTCAATTACTCAAAAATTTATTGTAGTTCATCTCTTCATCTGATCCTGTTTGAACTACAAAGTTCAAAAAATGGTAAAGCCTGCAAAATCCTGAGTCATTAGTAATACCGCTGTTCTTTAACAGCTATTTCATTATGTTTAGCCTCCTTGGCAAGCACTCTCAGTGTCTTCCACATACTGATACAGCACTACAAGGAAACATGTTCAATGGCTCCACTCCAACATCAGAAACAATACAAGTCTTTTTTCTCACTCCTGTCTGAAACAAAACATTCTTTGAGTTTTTGATGTATTGCATTGTTTTTAATTCATTGTGATCTTCCTTAACTTCCTCTGTAATGTTATACTCTTCAGTGATTGGGAATTGGAACTGAAAATAGTGCAGAGAAGACATAGGTTTGACTACAGCCATCTGCATCAAGACAAAAAATCTTGTGGTAAAAATCAGTGCAAATACCTGGCTCTGATGTAATTTGAAATTACCGTATGTTTTGTAATGTTACGTATACAGATAATTTGAATTAGCATTTAGACTCCTGAATATCACGATGTCTGATCTGAAATGTTCAGAAGAGTATCCATTGCTCAACATAGTTACATATATATTACGTATATCTTAACTACACATAACTACTGCAGTGATTTCAAGAAAAGGTTTATTGATCTTTTGTAAATTTCTTCGTTATTGGTTCTAGTGTTCACACTTCTAAATATTTTTCAATAATGTATTTGCATCTCAAATAGAAATGCAAGTATTTGTGTGTGCTTAGAGTGCAATAACTCCTTTTTTTGAGTCTGTCTTCCTTTTTCATATCTTTCACTAACTATGCATTTTTCATTAGAGTTCCATCAGCTGACAATTATAGAAACAGAAATGACTGAATAGGACTATTCAAACAACTTCAGAAATAAGACTCATCCAGTAGTATTGTCCTCCAAAGCAGGGTATGTGTTATTTATTCAGGCTACCATAAGAGGACTGAATATGGCAAACTGAGTACAGTGCTGGAGAAGTGCAATGGAAACAGGGTAATTGATTTCCAAGTGTTATGCTTTCTTGTCTCAATATGAGAACCCATTTTTTTTTCAAAATAGATATGTATGAAAATCTTTATAGGATATCTATATAGTTTTATGTATACGCTTCAACTCTTATATAAAAATATATGTAAAGAAGCTGCAAATCCATTTCCCAGAAGGTATGAACTTCTCATTTCATTAATATACCATTGATATCAGGCTAACACCATCCTTGATTTTAGGCAAATAATCATGTGTTTATTTCTTGTAACTGCTATACACCCTGGAGGAAATAGTTGCTTACATCTTGTCACATAATGCTACAACCTGTTTCTAAACTATTAAACTGAATACAGCTGGGAGCTGGGCTGAAGGTGATTTGAGTAGGACATGGAGCAGATGATGATGCTGTCTAGCAATTGGTCACCTGACAAAAACAACATTAGTAGCAGTGCTCCTTGCTCTATTTTTCTTTGCTGTTTTGAAGCTGAAGAAATATCATAATTTTTTTTTTAATTGAAAAACAAAAGAGAGTGAAGTTGGAAAATTTAAGTGATGCTATGGATTTCCTTCTTTCATGGTTGCCAGCCCACTTGGCTGAAAATATTCTATACAATACCAAGAATTTTCCTCCTGCTGCTCAAAGTTCAAATTAAGCTCAGGCCTCTCAGACAAAATAATTTGTCCTCACCTTCCATTCCCAGATTTCTTTTTTACCTGATACTTACAGCAACTGTAAAATATTGCTAATAAGGACATTGCAAGTCATATATGTAATACTAAAATACGTCAATCCCTGTAAGGAACAAGATTAAGCATAACTACCCAGGGGAGCACAGTCAGGCTGCATGGGGAATGTCAGACCAATAAGAAAAACAAAAAATGTTGTTTCATTCTACATGTAGTATGCTTAGATCTATGAAAGTAAATGACTTGTTGAAAGTAACAGATAACTCAGCTATAACATGATTTCAATGGAATGTAAAAAAATTAAAACAGAATCTACCTTTTAAAGTGCTGGTTATGACTGAAAAATTTTATTGAAATAAGTCATCCTGGGAAAGAGGCAAAGCCATCACACAGTGTATTGCTCTTTTAAAGACTATCAGAATGTGTCAAATGTGAGACAAATTTAAGTAATGAAATACATGAAGGATTGGAATCTGCCTTCTGACAAGCAGCAAATCAAAATTGTGTAAATGTAGACTTAGCTGAGTTATCATTATTCATAAAAAACTTCAGCAAAATGCTCCCCAGGGCTTAATGATGACATCGAAACCAATGTGAAAGTGATATAAGAGTTTATAAAATCTTTTTTTTTTAAAAAAAAGGGGGGGGGGGGGCGGGGAGGTTGACGAGAAAAAGCAACTGACAAGATGAAAAAGTCCTGTTTGAGAAGGAATTCATGCAATATGCCCATTATCACAAAAGTGATTCTGGACATTCCACAACTGAGGAGGAAACAGGACCCAAGGGCAGGTAGACAAAGCTTTACTAAAGTTTTACTAAATGATCATGAGACCCCTCTTCTATTAGGTAAATGAGAGGGAGAGAGTCCCACATTAAAATTTGCAATATCTTATGTACAATTTATAAACTAAACACTATGAAAACACATCCAATCATATTACACCAGTCGTGACTCCACAAGTCATCTTCCCTTATTTCCATGCACATTGCATCTGCTGGAGGAGAAGTGCAGGTCTTTGTTTGGCTCCAGTCCTCTGTTTTTATCTCCCAGAGACTTTGCTCTTCCCCAGAGCCAAAGTTTTCTCAAAACTGGACTACTGCGTTTCATCACATATTTGTTTTGTTGCTCCTAGTACATCCTGCAGAAATCCTCAGGACAGTGTTTGCAGCTCAAAGGGAGCTTTCCTCACATCATTTGTGCATTTACTTTGGCTTCCAATCACACAAAAAAAAAGTCTCTAGCATACACATGCAAAAGAATGGATGTGAAGCAAGGTAAAAAGGATGTGGGACATATATTACCTGAAAAAATAACTAGATTCTAGATAAAGCAGGGAACCTGGACAAGGGCTAAGAGTTGGCTTAGGGACAGGTCCAGCTGCAGCAGGCCTGAAGATGTGCTACCTGGTCCTAGCTCTTGCATTTAGCATGAGCAGACAATTACATGAGACCTCCCCACTCCTCTCCCAATTTAAGAAGTTTCCAGAGGACCATTCTTCTTGCAGTTCACCCCTCCTTTTGACAAGCGAAGTGCCAACTCCTGGTGGGGCTCTCACTTCTCTCTCCTAACCCTACCAATTATAACTTTTACCCCAAAAACTTGAGGCACATTATTGTTTTTCTGGACTTGTGCCACATGGTCTTGCATATCCATTACAGTGTTCAAAACCTGGTTTACAAATAAGAAGCCAGGTTTATCTTCGGTTTGCCATGAAACTCAGATGCCATTATGCTTTACTTCTTCATTACTGATGCTTTACAGCCTGTAATCTGGCAAACTGTGCTTATAAACTGGCTCCTGGGCATTGAAAAGATTAATTAAAACAGCAGGCCTACAACTATTAGAAGGCATTTCTATATTCAGGATGCTATTTTTCCTAGGTCTGAACATTCTCCTGTGATGAACATAAAAAGAGTAAAGGAGGTCATGAAGTTGTGAAGACTCCACTCCATGTTTTAAACAAAAATTCAGGCAAAGTAAAAAAAAAAATAAAATTCTAACAGTCTGCATAAATTAGAGACAGCTGTGGTACTACTCTCAGACACCTTAACACAAAACAGGACAGAGCTACAGCTAATATCTATTAATGAGGAACTTGCAATTACTCACATTCATGGTGCAGTGCAAACACTAACATTAACAGTGAGGATAAGCAGAACTGTGGAAAAATGGTGGTTTTTCACTTCTAATTTGAGCACTATAATGGATAACTAACTCCTCAAATACAATCAGAAAGTGAAGTTACCCACTCTGTATTTATCATTACACCACTCATTAACAAGGTGATAATTAACTCTATGTAAAGTTTCATAGCCCAAAGCACCATGATAATTAATAAATTATCAGTTTTTATACCGTCATTATTCACAGAATCACAGAATGGCTGAGGTTGGCAGGGACCTCTGAAGATCATCTAGTCCAACTCCCCTGCTGAGCAGGATCACCTACAGCACATTGCACAGGATGGCATCCAGGTGGGTTTTGAATATCTCCAGATGAGAAGACTCCACTATCTCTCTCGGCAAACTGTTCCAATGCTCTGTCACCCTCAGAGTAAGGAAGTGCCCCCTCATTGAGCCAGAACCTCCTGTGCTTTAGTTTGTGCCTCTTGCCTTTTGTCCTGTCGCTGGGCACAACTGAAAAGAGACTGGCTCCATCCTCTCAACACCCTCCCCTCAGATATTTATACACATTGATGAGGTTTCCCCTCAATCTTCTCTTTTCCAGGCTAAACAGGCCCAGGTCTCTCAGCCTGCCCTCGTATGACAGGTGATCCAGTCCTCTAATCATCTTCGTAGCCCTTCTCTGAACCCACTCCAGTAGCTCCATGTCCCTTTGGTACTGGTACACAATACTCCAGGTGTGACCTCACCAGGGCTGAGTCGAGGGGACAGATCACCTCCCTTGAGCCGCTAGCAACACGCTTCCAAATGCACCCCAGAATACCATTGGCCTTCTTTTCCACAAGGGCCCATTGCTGACTCATGGTCAGCCTGCTGTCCACCAGGACTCCCAGGTCTCCCTCTGCAGAGCTTCTCTCCAGCATGTCAGCCCCAGCCTTTACTGGTGCTTGGGGTTATTCCTCCCTAGGTGCAGGACCCTGCACTTGCCCTTGTGGAACTTCATCAGGTCCCTCTCAGTCCAACCCTTGAGCCTGTTGAGGTTCCTCTGAATGGCAGCACAGCCCTCTGGGATATCAGCCACTCCTCCAAGCTTTGTGTCGTCAGCAGACTTGCTGAGGGTTCACACTTTTCCATCATCCAGGTCACTGATGAAGTTGAACAAGACTGGACCCAGTACTGACCCCTGGGGAACACCACTAGTTACAGGCCTCCAACTAGACTGCATCACTAAGCACAACACTGAGCTCAGCCATCCATCCAATTATCAATCCACCTCCCTTTCTACTCACTTAGGCCGCAATTCCTGAGCTTGCCTATGAGGATGTTATGGGAGACAGTGTCAAAAGCCTTGATGAAGTCAAGGTACACTACATCTATTGCTCTCCCCTCATTTACTCATCTAGTCATCTCATCATAGAAGGATATCAGTTTGGCTAAACATGATTTCCCCTTCATGAATCCATTCTGACTATTCCTGATCACCTTCTTATCCTCCACATGCTTGGAGATGACCTCCAGGATGAGCTGTTCCATCACCTTTCCAGGGATGGAGGTGAGGCTGACTGGGCTGTAGTTGCTTGGGTCCTCTTCTTGCCCTTTTTGAAGACTGGTGTGATATTGGCTTTCTTCTGGTCCTCAGGCACCTCTCCTGTTCTCCACCTTTCAAAGATGATTGAGAGTGGCCTAGCAGTAACATAGGCCAGCTCCTTCAGCAGCTGTGAGTGTATTCCACCTGGGCCTATGGATTTGTGGATGTCAAGTTTGCTTAGATGATCTCTGACCCAATCCTCTTTGACCAAGGGAAAGTCCTCCTTTCTCTGGACTTCCTCTCTTGTCTCTAGGGTCTGAGATTCTTGAGGGCTAATCTTAGCAGTAAAGACTGAAGCAAAAAAGGCATTCAGCAACTCTGCCTTCCCTGTATCCTTTCTCACCAGGGCACCCACCCTATTTAGCAGTGGGCCGACATTTTCCCCAGTCTTCCTTTTTCTACTGATGTATTTGAAGAAGCCCTTCTTGTTGCCCTTGACTTTCCTTGCCAGATCTAATTCCAAATGGGCCTTGGCCTTCCTTTTCACATTCCTGCATACTCTGACAGTGTCCCTGTATTTCTCCCAAGCGGCCTGTCCCTTTTTCCACATGCTGTAAACTTCCTTATCCTGTCTGTGCATTTGACTCAGGACTGATGCCTGATTGTTTTATAAAACTAAACATGCCATTGCACTAATCAACAGTTCATCAGGACCAGGGAGGTGATTGTCCCATTGTATTCTGCTCTGGTGAGGCTGCACCTCGAGTACTGTGTTCAGTTTTGGGTCCCTCACAACAAGAAAGACATCGAGGCCCTGGAGCGTGTCCAGAGAAGGGCTATGAAGCTAGTGAAGGGCCTGGAACACAAGTCCTGTGAGGAGCAGCTGAGGGAACTGGGTTTTTTTAGTCTGGAGAAGAGGAGGCACAGAGACCTTACTGCTCTCTAAAACTACCTGAAAGGAAGTTGTGGGGAGATGGGAGTTGACCTCTTCTCACAGATAAAAAGTGATAGGACTAGAGGAAATGGCCTCAAGTTGCATCAGGGGAGTCTTAGGTTGGAAATTAGGGGACATTTCTTCTCAGAAAGAGTAGTTAGGCATTGGAACGGGTTGCCCAGGGAGGTGGTGGTGTCACTGCCCCTGGAGGTGTTTAAGAAAACGTTGGACATGGTGTTTAGGGACATGGCTTAGTGGGTGACATTGGTAGTAGGGTGATGGTTGGACCAGATGATCTTCAAGGTCTTTTCCAACTGTAATGATTCTATAATTCTAAGATTTAAGTTCCCCAGTCATAACTTGTAGAACAGCTGGAATATGTCTGCTAAAGAAATGAAACAAAATGTGCTGTGGATTTTTTTTTTCTCTCAGTATCTGTATGTATTTGTCTGCATGTTGAGGTTTAAGAAGCCTCATCTGTCTTATTCTTGTCATATTTTTTTATTCTATTGGAGAAGAGAGTTTTCCATGCTGTTTCTTAAAAAACAGACAAACAAACAAACAAAAACCATTTGATAAAAAATTAAGTATGCTATGCTAATTTATTCTAACATTTTCTATTTTATTTTGTCAGAATCCATTGGGTAATAATTTTTCTGCAGTGCCTAAAAAATTACATTCTGAGTAAACTGTTCTGTGTGCATTCAGGGCTGTCTCCTGTCTAAGGTTCACTGGATTTTCACTTTGCCCTAGGGATATTAGAGCTTTGCAGGAGTGACAAGCAGCAATGGAGAAGTTATCAAGAAGATGCAGAATTTCAGTTAATTCAACTCTCACCCTTGTCAGACCTCAAGTAAGTTACCCTGCTGACAACTAGCAGAGGTTTGAAACAAATATAATTCTGATTTTGGTAAATCAAATGTAAGATTTGGTGCTGAGATTTTTGTTTCAGAAGGCAGATGCAATTTTTATACTGGAGTTCCCTCTTTGGGGGATATGCAGATGAAAAATATATTCACATATCTTCTAGAAATAATTCTAATGAAAAATGATGCACGAAACAGTTTTTTGAGATTACTGGAAATCAACATTTCAGAAAAAATAAAATATCAGGCCTCCAAAAGATCAGTCCTAATCTGTACGACTTAATTGTGTTAATAAACAGTTTAATTTTTCCTCTCAGAAGTCCCCATTTAGGTGACAAATGTCATAACTCTCTTTAGAGACCAAAAAATTTCAAGCTCTGTCCAAACAGTGCCATATAGGAGTTCCAGAATACAGCAGTCATGGTACATTTAACGAAACTGAGGCCCATGAAAGAGAGTAAGTCACATAAACAGAAGTCCACTTAAACATTGAATATTGCATCCCTGTGATATTTCCAAAAGTTTTATGTTTCTGAATGTTTATGGTGGTTTAGCTAAAAATTTTTTTTGGTATTGAGTGTTTCAGAAACTTTCAACAATTTTAACTGTAGAATTCAGATAAGGTCAAAAGAGATTGCAGTAATAGGTCAATCCAAACTCTTCTTACAATTCTATGTTATGCAGAAAAGTATTTCTTTCCATTTTTCTTCTCTATATATCTGGCAGGTCCCGCAGTATTTACAGAGTTTAAAGAACCTATTATATGAATGGAAGTCCCTATGGTTCCCCCAAGCTCCTATGGTTCCCCCAGGAATTCTCAGGTGTGGTACGACTGCAAGTAGTCGAGGCGCTAGAAGTGAGATTGCCCAAAGAGACCAGATGACTGAGGGAGCTCCCGCAAGGACCACTCAACCCACTGACTCTCTAAAGCTCCGAGTCCTAAAGGATAGGAGCCATGAACTATACTGACCAATGAGGAACATACTCATTTTGATAGATTGCGAGATGTCATAACTTTTGGTGAGCAGCATAATTTGTTTATTGCCATGAGGCGCTTTCTAATAACTATAGGCATGCTTGTTTGTACATCCCCAAAGCAAACAAAATCAGAACACCAGCAAAATAACCTGACTATTAAATGGACACAAGCAATTGCCACTGAAGGAAATGAAACTGATCGCAGGTGTTGTTTCCATGGCCCTAGGGTGGCACAAGGAAGCTTTCACTGGCAGCAATTCCCTTGAACCTGGATGCATAGCTACAAAACATAACAAGAGGGCTTTAGGCCATTCTCACATTCCTCCTTTTAGGAGACAGGCCACCCTAGCTTTACACAAATTCAAAGGTAAACACCCATTGGCACAGAGAAAAGGGGAGGGACAGGATGTGCACATGATTTCCTTGGTGTCCAGGCCAATTGCAACCTCACTAGAACTGATAATAATTTCAACCCGAAAGTTTTCATTGCCAAAAACACTACTTTAGAAATCTAAATGGGCTGGTATGGACAGAAAACAATGAATGAATGGGAAATATTCTTGTACTCGCACAGTGCTTTGGGTTTTGAATAGAACAACAGAGTACTCTTAGTAGCCAAGCTGTTGCCAAAGGGTACTTTTGGCTAGGCGGAAACAATGCTTCTGAAGCCCTGGAATGCAGCTGTGAAGGTACTTGCACACTGGGGATGTTGCTCCCTGAGACTCATGCCACCACAACCCTCTCTGAAGAAATCCTTCAATATCATCAACCACAGCCAAAAAGGCAAAGGTAAAACCATAGCAATAAGCCACCGGTCAAGCAACCGCCATAAACTCACCAGAACCTCCCAGCCGTGGCCAGGAAAAGCAGCACTATCAAAGTCAGGAGTAGGTATTGCCAGGTAGAGAGGTGCTTCAGTTTGAGGAAGTGTTTTACAGTACTGCCTTGAGGCTCCAGGAACCCTCAGGCCCGTGAAATGCACGGCTTCCTCAGTCTTACTGTCCTCTCCTGACAGCCACAAATGTCTCTCCCCAGCCACCAGGGCCTGGCCTACCCCAGCCTCCTGCCCAGGGGCTCCCTGCTGAGCCCCCAGCCCCTGGCCCTGCTGGGTGCCCTTCCCTGGTCCCGCGTCTGTGCCCTGCGCCTGGGCTCTCTGATGCGCTCGGTGGTGTCACAGAGCTGGCAGCGACCTCACAGTCTCACTCCTGCCCTTATCCCCCGGTGACAGCAGCCACCGAGGCCAGTGTCGCACGGAGAGGCTTCTCCAGAGCATGGCACAGACGCTTGTCTCTGGTCCCAGCATGCTGGATGCCCTGGGGCTGGCACTGCGTGGCTGCCTCTGCCTCGGCCCCGGCCTCGTCCTGCTCCTGGTGGCCTGGGCCACCCTGCGCTGCTGCCGCAGCACCTCGGGCAAACGGCGCCAGGTAGGAGGGAGGCTCCAGGCCAGCCCTTCTCAGGAAGCCTGGCAGGGCAGGGGGGCTGGGGGCTCGGGGGGATCCCAGTGCCCCGTGGGACGGGACACGAGGCCTCTCGGTGGGCTTAGCCGCGGCCAGGCTCACTGGGGGGCTGCTCTCTGCCAGCAGGTCTGTGCCGGGAGCCGAGGCAGGGGAAGGCGCAGGAAGACGGACAACTCAGGTAGAGCTCTCATCGGCTCTGGCGCTGGCTCCTGCAGGTGCTGGGGTCCCCTAGGACCCTGCTGCTGGCCAGGGCTGGGCCGCATCCGAGCCGCGGGTAGCCGGGCCCCACCTTCAGAGGCCAGCTGGCCACCTGGCCCAGGCGCAGGGCCCGTCCCCGCAGACACTTGCTCACGGCGCTCCGCGTCCCCCCTCTCTTGCAGATGCTGAGGCGCCGCACGGCTGCAGGAGCAGCCTGCTCTGGGTGGGCAGCAGACCCATGGGCACGCTGCTCTGCTATGATCTGGACTGCGGGCGCTGCAGCCAGGCTGTCAGGGAGAGGCAGCAGCGGCTCCTTGCCAGGCAGGCAAGACCCTCCTGCTGTCCGTACTCCTCCTCCTCTCGGGACTCCAGCGACTCCTGCCGGCACGGGGCCACGGCCAGCTCATTCCGCCCAGCCAAGGGAACATCCCTCAGGTCCTGGTGGCAGCCAGTGCTGCGGAAGAGAAAGCAGAGGAGACTCCTTCCCCAGCATACAGCGCTGAACACCCAGGGGGCAGCCACACTTCCCCGCGATGCTGGGCCTCTCCGACAGGCCGAGGAGTTCGTCGAGATGGCTCCTGTGCGCCACGAGGCCTGCTTGTCCCCCACCACAGGCTCTGATGCAGCTCACGAGGATGGCAGCCTGCCTGCTGGTGCGGATCCTTGTCCTGTGGCAAGGCTGGAGCAAGGACTGGGCCTCTGGAAGCTCCTGTGGATGCACACCCTGAGGAAGTCCCTAGAGACCAAGCTGGGAGCTCTCCCCACCATGGTGCAGCAGTCCCACAGGAGGTACACATACAGGATGGCACGCCGCACAACTCCCACGCTGTTGCACTCCCGTCCTGCCCCCTCCTACTTCTGTTCACCGGAGGCCCTGTTCCTGCATGAGGACGTGAGGGAGTTCCTGGAGATGCACATACGAGAGAAGAAGCTGCGCCACCACTGGGGCTTGCCTGCAG